>NC_143575.1:277670184-277970184 GCF_048544385.1 Mastigoproctus giganteus | reverse complement strand
AAGCATTCAAAGAATTAATCTTGGAAGCAACTAGGCTTTTCATACCAACAAAGAAATACTGTTCACGATTTAGGCCTAAATGGATGTCAGATGAACTAATGAGACATATGGCAGAGAACAAAAATTCATGGAATACATAAAAATTAACATGTGACACAGAAGCCTAAGATAGATATAAGCTGGTCTGTAACCAAGTTACAAAGGAGGTTAGGCAGGCGAAGGCAGATTACGAGAAATCTTTGGCAAAGGATGCAAATAAAAACAGCAAAGAGTTATTTACTTATGTAAACTCTAGAAGGAAGGGGATGAATCAGATTGGTCCACTTGATATCAATGGTTCAACTGTTGTTGATCCTCCTCAGGTAGCTAACAAACTAAATGAATATTTTGCATCTACATTCACACATGAGGAGTTATTCAAGGAGTGGGGGAATGACAGAAGTTTATCAAACTCTGGCAGGGAGCTAAATGATTTTGTAATAAGTGAGAGCAAAGCGGAGGAGAAATTGTTGAAATTGAGAATAGGAAAAGCACCTGTAGTGGATGAGGTCTATCCAATTAAAGAAAGCAGTAAAGGAAGTAAGGAAACCCTTAGCCATAATTATGAAAGATTCCTTGGAGTCAGGGGAGGTCCCCATGGACTGGAGATGTGCAAATGTGTCCCCAATTCACAAAGGAGGGGATCGAAGGGTGACACAAATAATTACAGACTGTTAGTTTAACTTCTGTTCCAGAGAAAATAATGGAGTCGCTAGTTAAATAAACAATGCAGGATCATCTACAAAAGACTGCAGTTATAGTTCAGACAGAGGATGGGTTTATTAAGGGGAAGTCTTGTCTGACAAATTTGATTGGCTACTATGATGTAGTCACAAAATGGAACTGGATGCAAAAAATAATTTCAATATCATATACTTAGATTTTAGGAAAGCTTTTGATACTGTTGGTACAGGGAAGACTACTCTACAAATTAGAGCAGTATGGCATTAAGGACATCAATAGACATTTTGTGGACTAATGTTGTTCCCCAGGGTTCGATGTTGGGCCCATTGTTGTTTTCCATATTTATCAATGATATTGATGAAGATATATCAGGCTTAATGTCGAAGTTTGCAGATGCTACAAAGGCTGGTGGGGTTGTTAATGACAGTAATGGCAGTGTGCTACTGCAACAGGATCTATAAAAGATGAGAAGATGGGCTGAGAAGTAGCAACTGAAGACTGGCAACTGGAACATTGACAAATGAAAAGTACTGCATATGGGTAGCAGTAACTCAGAAATACACAGAGAAATGTACCAATTGTGTGGTAGTGGACAACAAAAAAATGCAGTCAGATATGGAGTATTCTGAGCAGTGGAGACAGGCTGCCAGAGCAGGTCATGTGATCTTGTCAACGACATACGGGAATTTTGCTAGAAGAGATAAGGAGCTGATAATCCCCTGGTATAAGACAATGGTCAGGTCACACCTTGAGTACTGCATACAGGTCTGGAGTCCTCATTTTAGGAAAGATGTAGAGCTGCTGGAAGGAGAACAGGGGAGAGTAATGAGATTGGTGAGTGAAGATTGTAGTGTCTGGAGATTAGGCACCTGCAAGTTAATCTGATTGGTATGTATAAGGCCTTGACTGGATTGAGCAAAATCAATGCTGATGTGATTCTTCCTCAGATTACACACCTGAGGGTGCATAAACTCAAACTGAGGAAAGACAGTTGTCAAATAGATGTGGAAATTTGCCTTTAGCCAGTGGATAGTTGATTGCTGGAACAAACTTTCATCTGTTGTTGTGGAAGTTGATAGCCAAAATAAATTGAAGTAGAGCAAATGGATGGGTGAAATTTTTTTTTTTTTTTTTTGGCTTATGCTATGTAAATTTGCTTTCTTCCAACATGTGCCTCTGTTAAAGCTAATTTAAAAAAGTTTTTCCACATTGAATTTCCCTTCTACTTATTCCAATCAACTTGGGGCAATTCAAGTCACCCAAAATAAGACATTCATGCTTGCTTGCTTGCTCATTCCATCTGCATCTAAAGGCTCTTGTCATATTCTTTACAATCTTCTGGTCGGTAGATTACTACCACTCTCATTGTTCCTTTGTTTCCAACTAACTCACACCACACAAATTCCATGGTGGCAGACATTACTTCAGATTCAAAAAAGCTCTTTTTTTTTTTTTTTTTTTTTTTTTGTGCTCAGGCTGCATTTGATAAGAAGCATGACCCCTCCACCTCTTCTACCTTTCCTAAATACATTACACATACCATAGTGCAACTCGTCATCACCGCTTTTCTGTTACCCCTATTATATTAGCATTAGTTGTCCTAACGAGAAGTTCAAATTGAGCCATTTTTTGACAACAGGCATTCGAGGTTGGCATTCGAGGTGAGCGGACGCGCTTAGACAGGGCTCCTCAGTTAAGTGGTTTACTTTTGGATAGTGCTTTTAAATATTTCATTTATTTAGATATTGTTGGATTATTTTGTTATAGGTTTTCCTGTAACTGTTTGATTTTAATAATATTATAGATATAATTTTTTAAAGTTACTTTCATTGATATTTATTTAATTTTATAATGGTAGTTACGAGATCTGCCTTAAACACGTCACAGGGTATCGTGACTCACACGGAAATAGCAGATGGCGATTTACGGGTGAGTCATGATTTAATCCGTTGTGGAACCTGTGGAATGTTTTCCAAGGTCGACCTGGTGACTAATCCTACCTCACCTGGGGATTCTCTTCTTTGTGATCGATGTAAGGAGTGCACCGATCTTAAATTACAATTTGGTGCACTGAGGGAACAATTTGAGTCCCTGAAAAAACGAGTGCTTGCCCTCGAAAATAATGCATCTGGGAGCTCGTCAGGGACTCAAAACTCCAGCAATCTACCAAGTGATGCACACCCGATTCGAGCCTCAAAACAGAAAAACCAAGTGCAAACTACTCTGGTTAAAAAGGACATTGTATTATTAGGAGACTCCATTGTCAGGGAAACGGGGAATATTTTTTGTAATAAAGATAGGTGGAGGAGAACCAGGGTATGTCTGCCGGGAGTAACTATTGATGATGTCACCAACAGACTGTCAGATTTTAAAGGGGGTAAAGAAAATATTATTATTCATGTGGGGACAAACGATATTAAACGTACACGATCTGACGATTTGTTGGAAAAATACAGGACCATGCTGAGGAAATGTCGCGAGCTAGGCCATAATGTCTATGTGTCTGCAATTCTGCCCAGACACGATAGGAGGGATTATATGTTAAGAGCCTTGTGGATTAACTCAAGACTTGAAGGAATCTGCAAGGCTTTAGGGGGTAAATTTCTATCAGCATGGCCCACACTTGTAGGTAGAAGGAATTTGTTTTGTAGAGACGGGATACACTTAAACAAAGGTGGTGCAAAAGTTTTTGCCAGTATTATTGAGGATACCTTAAAGGTTCAGGGAAACTGCTAGTTAGGGGGGATGTGGGTAATACTGACACGCGTTTATCTGATAATATTGGTCAATGTAACTCTTGCACATACCTTAAGAGTTCTTATCTGTTACCCCAACTGGACGTATTATCTAGATGTTCTGGGGGCACAAACGTTTCACGTGGGCGGGTAGCTAATGCCAGGGAAGAGAGCCTAAAAAACTTCAAGGGTTGTGCTAGGGTTGTTAAATATACAAGAACAGTAAATCTTAATTGTTTATACAGTAACGTTAGAAGTGTCGTCAATAAAATGAGCGAATTCGAACTGCTGGTTAAAACAAGTAACGCGGACATAATAGGGCTTACAGAGATGTGGTGCCACCCGGAAATTGGGGATGATGAGTTTCAGTACGGCTTGTATAATGTATTTAGGAAGGATAGGTTAGATAGAAGGGGTGGTGGGGTAATGCTTCTTATCAGAAGCAGCCTGAGTGCGACGATAGCTTTCCCGGATTCAGACGTCTCACATGCTAGTATAGAGTCTGTATGGTGTGAGATAGTTGGAAACAAAGGTATAATGCGAGTAGGAGTAATCTACAGACCAGGTGATTGTGAAGATTATGACAAAAGCCTCTACATGCAAATGGAATGGGCAAGTAAGCGTCAATGCCTTATTATGGGTGATTTCAATCTGCCTCTAATTGATTGGAGTAAATGGGAAGGAAACTCGACATGGGGAACAAAATTTTTAAATCAACTAGATGACTGTTATTTGTATCAACATGTCAGGGAAAATACTAGAGAAAAGAATATCCTAGACCTCATCATCACACATGAATCAGATGACATAACAGGGCTGACAGTAGAGGAACCAGTAGCAGGAAGTGATCACGGAGTTCTACGGTGGATGATGACGAGAGAGGTAGCAGAAGTAAAAGGCAAAGGAATGGGTTTTAATTTCAGAAAAGGAAATTACGATGCCTTAAGGTACTACATGGCCTCTATAAACTGGGTAGATATCGCGCAGAGAATGAATACAATTGAACTGTGGTACGCTTTTAAAACAATCACAGATGCCTTGAATGCGTATATACCATTAAAAAAATACTCCACGAGGAGGGTTCCAAGTTGGATGACTAGTGAAGTTGCCGCATTACTTGAGCAGAAAAAGGTGGCATGGAAAGGTTACAGAACAATAAAAAGTACTGAAGCCTATAACAGCTACAAGGTGATGTGTAATAGAGCCACAGAAAAGGTTCGACAGGCAAAGGCAGTTTATGAGAAATCACTAGCAAACAGAGCAAAGAGGGGGGATAAAGAATTCTTCACATATATAAATGCCAAGAAGAGCAGGACAAACCAGATCGGACCTTTATGTAAGGGAAAGGGGATAGTAATAAATACACCAGCTGCCGTTGCAGATGAACTCAACAGTTATTTTGCATCGATATTTACAAATGAAAAGCCTTTTGTGGCAAAGGGAAATTGTGGGAGCGAAGTTAAAAAATATTAATGATATTGAAATTTCGCAAGATTATTTAATGAAAAAACTTTCGAGCCTACAGACCAGTAAGGCTCCTGGAGTTGATGGAATATACCCTATAATCTTAAGAGAGGCGGCAAGCGAGTGCATTGAACCATTGAGGCTAATTATGCGAGCATCATTAGACTCTGGGGAGATTCCCTTGGATTGGAAAAGTGCAAATGTATCTCCCATACATAAGGGTGGCTCTAAAAGTGAAGTTGGAAATTATCGACCTGTCAGTCTGACTTCAGTAGTAGGGAAAATCATGGAGGCAATGATCAAGGGTGGAATTCAGGATCATTTGGATCGAATTGAAATTCTCAAGGATACTCAGCATGGTTTCGTAAAGGGAAAATCATGTTTAACAAATCTGGTTCGCTATTTCGAAAGGGTCACTCACGAGCTGGATTTAGGGAATAATTTCGACATTGTTTATTTAGATTTCAGCAAAGCTTTTGACTCAGTCCCACATGAGCGGTTGCTTTATAAGCTGGAACAGGTTGGAATCACTGGGAAAATCCTTAGATGGATAGAAGGATGGCTTCAGGGCAGGAGGCAGAGGGTTGTGATAAATGGCTATTCCTCAGATTGGGTTGATGTAAGAAGTGGGGTTCCCCAAGGATCAGTATTAGGACCACTGTTGTTTTTAATTTTCATAAACGACATTGATGAAGGGATAGAGGGCGTGATGTCTAAATTTGCAGATGATGTTAAAATTGGGAGAGTAGTTAATGATCACTGTCAAGCTGAGCTTCTTCAGAGAGACCTAGATAGACTTCAGGAATGGTCAGAAAAATGGCAGCTGTGCTTTAATCCAACAAAGTGTAAGGTATTACACCTGGGAAACAGTAATCCCAAAAAAACTTATTCACTTGGTGGAGTTCAACTAAACCCAGTACTGGAGGAAAGGGACTTGGGTGTTACGATACGGTCAGACATGAAATTCTCTGAGCATTGTAAACAGGTTGCAAGGAAGGCCCATGGTGTCCTATCGATGGTCTATCGAACTTTTGCAAGTAGAGATATGGACGTGATAATCCCATTATATAAGGCTTATGTTAGACCACACTTGGAATACTGTGTTCAAGTATGGAGACCGCACCTGAAGAAAGACATCGAGCTTCTTGAAAGGGTGCAAAGAAGGGTAACTCGCCTGGTGAGATCGGCAAAAGGGCGTCCTTATGAAGAAAGACTTCGAATATGTGGGTTGCAGAGTTTGGAAACTAGACACCTTAGAGGAGATTTGATTGAGGTATTTAAGGCTCTGAGAGGCATCAGTAAAATGAATGAGGACAAAATTTTCAAGATTATAAATGATGCTAGAACTAGGGGACATAAATTCAAGTTACGGGGGGAAATGTTTAGATTGGATTGCAGGAAGTTCTATTTTAGCCAGCGAGTTATAAATTACTGGAATAAGTTGCCTTCATGGGTGGTAGAGGCCGACAGTTTGGGGAAATTGAAAGGTCATCTGGATAGTACTTTCGGGTAAGGGAAGCACATAGGTTGATAGGTTTAATTTCCTTTTTATTTTATTTTTTTTATTTATTAATTATTATTATTTAGTTATTTATTATTATTTTTTTTGTTTTTATCATTGTTTTGTTCGGATTTTTTTTTTTTTTTTTGGCTGGTGCAGCATAAGCCATAGGCTTTCTTGCACCATGCGGCCGTTACTAATACTAATACTAAACAGTCCTGACATTACTGTAGACATGGCTGAGACTAAGTAATCTTCTATAGTTTACTACCCTGACAGACCCCTTGAAGTTATTTAGGTAGGTATCCCAAGCTATATCTTCCCTCTTATTTGAAACATTGCGACAATCTAATTGATAACAAAGGCTACCTGAATTTTAAGTTCTAGCTTTACAAATACTTTACAAATTTAAACTTACAATATGGATAGAATACTTACAATACAATATTTTTAAACACAAGTGAAATTAAATTTAAGCTACCCAATGAAAGTTACAAAGTTCCCACCAAAATGGGGTGATCTGATTCAGGAGTTTAAGGTTTAAATGGATTGAATAAGCTCAATGCTGATGGAATTCTTCCTTTTCTCAGACCACACACGAGGTGGCATAAATTCAAACTGAGAAAGGATGGTTGTAGGATAAATGTACAGAAGTTTTCCTTTTTTAGTTTTTTTTTTTTTGGGGGGGGGAGATGTGGGTAATACTGACACACGTTTATCTGATAATATTGGTCAAAGTAACTCTTGCACATACCTCAAGAGTTCTTATCTGTTTCCCCAACTGGACATATTATCTAGCAGAAACGTTTCAATTGAGCGGGTATCTAATGCCAGGGAAGAGCCTAAAAAACTTCAAGGGTTGTGTTGAGGTTGTTAAATATACAAGAACAGTAAGTCTTAATTGTTTATATAGTAATGTTAGAAGTGCCGTCCATAAAATGAGCGAATTTGAACTGCTGGCTAAAACAAGTAACACGGACATAATAGGGCTTATGGAAACGTGGTGCCACCCGGAAATAGGGGATGATGAGTTTCAGTACGGCTTGTATAATGTATTTAGGAAGGATAGGGTGGTGGAGTAAGGGGTGGTGGAGTAATGCTTCTTATCAGAAGCAGCTTGCGTGTGACGATCGCTTTCCCAGATTCAGACGTTTCATGTGCTAGTATAGAATCTGTACGGTGTGAGATAGTTGGAAACAAAGGTATAATGCGAGTAGGAGTATCTACAGACAAGATGATTGTGAAGATTATGACGAAAGCCTCTAGATGCAAATGGAATGGGCAAGTAAGTGTCAATGTGTTATGGGTGATTTCAATTTGCCTCTAATTGGTCCTTGAGGTTGTCACAGACATTCTCTCAGATATGCCAGACAAGCTGTACTTGCTACCTGGGAGTCTAAAACGCTGATGGAACTGATATTCGGGTGACACTCAAGTCAAGTGGACCCAATTTCGGCGAAGTCCGGACGGTCTGTGACAACCAAATCCTCTGCTTGCACCTTCACGATGGTGGGACTGTTAGTAATCCTGGGTATAACCTCCATGCACAAGCACATGGTGGGTGACCACCCAGGTGTGAACCAACGTAAGCAGGGGTCGAGGTGTGGCGCCCACACCACATGGAGGAATGCCGCTCCTCTATGTTACCAGGCAGTACTAGGTGGTAGATGACTCTCATCAACCGGTGAAATACCACCACTTTGCTTATTGGAGGCTTGAAGTGGTGGAACCCATGTTTAGTCTCTAGAGCTAAGTTCCGGTCAACCCTTCCCTATCTCTTCCATCATGCAGTATGATTGATGACTTTTGAGGTTATGATGAACGTTGTGGCGAGATCCAATACTCCTTACATTTCGAGGGTACAGCTCTAAAACGGTTTTCGCAGGCCGGCCGCTAGTTAGTACACCGGACCGAACCTATTGGTAACTCTCTAGGAGGCTTCCGGATCAGCTAGTG
Organism: Mastigoproctus giganteus; assembly: GCF_048544385.1. Lineage (NCBI taxonomy): Eukaryota > Metazoa > Arthropoda > Arachnida > Uropygi > Thelyphonidae > Mastigoproctus > Mastigoproctus giganteus. Next base: position 277,961,805 of record NC_143575.1, on the reverse strand, counting down.
TATAATCTTGCGACCTCTACTCTGCCAGATAGTGACTGGAGGGAGTCCGAGTAGTGTGTATGCGGGGAGCATTGTCGTGGCCACGTTATGTCAAGGATCTGGGTATATTCTTCCCACATGTACGCCATATCCAAAAATTTCATTACTTCATACAGCATGTCCCACCCACTTTTTCTTACTATTGAATACACCATGAATTGTCAAACTAATAGAACAAGCTTATCTGCGAAAAGATCTAAACCTCCCAAGGATTTCCTAATTCATTTCACAAATATACGTGGTCTCAATTCTAATCTCAACGATGTCCATTTCCACTTGCAGTCTGCCAAACCCCATGTACTTTTTCTGACAGAATCTCAGTTATCGGCTGATTCAACTACTGTTCATCTCAGATGCCCAAATTATTCGCTGTATGATTCCTTTCGCCTCAAAGGTGGTACTTGTGCATATGTCCGTTCTGATATTCCCTGTCAGAGACTTGGCAATTTGGAATCTCCTCTCTTTGATCTTCTCTGGCTTAAAATCTCTCTACCTCATTGTGTCAAATTCATCTGTTGCCTCTACCGTTCTCCCAACTCCACTAATCACTTGGAGCTCTTTGACTTCCTCTCGTTGCAACTTGACTTTCTCCAGTCCAACTTTCCTAACAGTGAGGTAATTTTCCTTGGTGATTTTAATGTTCACAACTCCAGCTGGCTTCCGTTTTCTAGTCACACCGACCCAGCAGGTCGAGATGCTGAGGCTTTTGCAATTACTAATGACCTAGCACAGATTGTTCATTTACCTACAAGAATACCGGACAATCCTAATCATACAGCCAATACGCTTGATCTTTTTCTCACAAACAACCCTTCTAAGTACACGGTCGAAGTGAGAGGTCCTTTAGGCACTTCAGATCACAACTTGGTGATTGTCTCTTCTCCAATGGAACCTTCATCTCATGGCTATTCCCAACCTCGTGTTGTTTGGCATTACAAGAATGCAAAATGGGATGACCTGCGAGACTTCTTTTCTTCTTTTCCTTGGTCGGATTACTGTTTCAAAACTCCTGATGTCAACGTTTGCTCAGATCGTGTCAGTGAAATTATTCTTGCAGGAATGGAATCCTTTATCTCACACTCCACTTTAAAATCTCGTCCTTTATCTAAACCTTGGTTTTCCAATAAATGTGCTAAGGCTGTTCAAGAGAAGAATGTTGCATATCGTAATTGGCTTGTTTCTAATTCTTCAGTTTCATTTTCTGCCTACACCAAAGCTCGCAACAATTGTAAAGCAGTTATTAATCAGTCCAAACTAGAGTTTGAACAGGCTAAGAGTAGAAAACTTGCTTCTTGCCCTAATGGTAGCCGAGCATTCTGGTCTCTTGCCAAAGCTATTGGCCGCAACTTTTGCCCATCTCTGCTTCCACCTCTGACCAAACCAGATGGTTCTGTTGTCACTTCAGCCAAGGATAAAGCTGACCTGCTAGCATCCCATTTTTCTTCCAGCTCATGTATTAATGAACTTGGTAAAACACCTCCCACCATTCCCAACACGGTCCATTCAATGCCTCCTGTGGCCTTCCGTCAAAAGGATATCAGAAGGATTTTGATGAATCTTGATGCTAAGAAAGCTCCAGGTCCTGATGGTATTTCTCCACTTGTTCTCAAAATCTGTGCTCCTGAACTTACTCCTATTCTTTGCCGCCTTTTTTCATTTTCTTATTCCAAAGGTGTTTTTCCTTCTGCTTGGAAATTTGCTCATATCCAGCCAGTTCCTAAAAAGGGTGACAAATCCCTCCCATCCAATTATCGTCCCATTGCAATTACTTCTACTCTTTCTAAAGTAATGGAGAAATCAATTAACCGCCAACTCTTAAACTACCTAGAAACCTTCCGTCTGATCAACGATCGCCAGTATGGATTCCGTCGGTGTCGATCCACTGGTGATATTCTGGCTTATGTTACCCATTTATGGACTACTTCAATGGAAAGGTTCGGTGAAACACAAGCAGTTGCTCTTGACATCACAAAGGCTTTCGATCGTGTTTGGCATAAAGGTCTTCTAAACAAGCTTCCATCTTATGGTTTGCCAACTGTTTTTAGTAATTGGTTATCCAGTTTTCTCTGTGATCGCTCACTGAGGGTGATGGTAGATGGCTCTCTGTCTTCTAACTTCTCCACTAATGCCGGTGTCCCCCAAGGTTCAGTTCTTTCCCCCACTCTTTTCCTCTTGTATATCAATGACCTTCTTCCATTGACTGGAAATCCTATCCATAGTTTTGCCGATGATAGCACATTGCATTCAACTTTCCATTTTGAGAAACCTTGCCCTGCTCAATCAGCTTCAACTTCTCGAAAATCTGCTACCAATTCCTTAAATGCCGATCTTCAGGTAATTCTCCAGTGGGGCAAAGACAACTTAGTTGATTTCAACCCTTCTAAAACTCAGTCTTGTCTTATATCTCGCAAAAAGGATTCTTCTGCTCCTATGCTTATCTTTAGTGACACTCCAATTTCTAGGCAAAAGGATATATCTCTTTTGGGGATTACCTTGACTTCTAATCTCTCTTGGCACAAGCACATTACAAATATTGCTTCCTCTGCATCTAAAAAACTTGGTTTTCTCTTTCGCTCTCGGCGTTACTTTTCTTCCAAACAGCTGCTCACTCTGTATAAATCGCAAATCCGCCCTGCCATGGAATATTGTTCCCACATTTGGGGTGGTGCCCCCAAAACCTCTCTCAGGCTTCTTGATTCCATTCAGAAGAGGGCAGTTAGGTTAATTAATGATTCATCTCTAACAGAGTCTCTCCACTCGCTTTCTCATAGACGTACTGTTTCTGCTGCATGCCTCTTCTACAGATATTTCCATGGGCACTGTTCTTCTGAATTGGCTTCTATAATTCCCGCTCTCTCTTTCAAAACAGTCCGAACACGTGCTGCCACCAGCCAACACCCATTTACTGTCCAACTTCAAACCCACAGAACCAACTTTTCATCTTCCTCATTTATTCATTCAACTGCCGTTTTCTGGAACAACCTTCCTTCATACGTATTTCCTGAAAATTACAATCTACAGAAGTTCAAGTCCAATGTCAACAAATATCTTCTTTCGTCTTCTCAACCTCCAACCCAAGCACGGTACTAAGTACTATAGGTTCTAATACCTCTCGTGTTTGGAGTTCACATAAAAAAAAAAAAAAAAAAAAAAAAAAAAAAAAAATTGATTGGAGAAAATAGGAAGAAAATTCGATGTGGGGAACAAAATTTTTAAATCAACTAGACTGTTATTTGTATCAACATGTCAGGGAAAGTACTAGAGAAAAGAATAACCTAGACCTCATCATCACCCATGAATCAGATGACATAACAGGGCTGACAGTAGAGGAACCAGTGGCAGGAAGTGATCACAGAGTTCTACGGTGGATGATGAAGGAAGAGAGAGCGAGCGAGCGAGAGAGAGAGAGAGAGAGAGAGAGAGATAGCAGTAGTAAAAGGCAAAAGAATGGGTTATAATTTCAGAAAAGGAAATTATGATGCCTTAAGGTGCTACATGGCCACTATTAACTGGGTAGATATCGCACAGAGAACGAATACAATTGAACTGTGGTATGCTTTTAAAACATTAATCACAGACACCTTGAATGCGTATTTACCATTAAAAAAATATTCCACAAGAAGGGTTTCAAGTGAAGTTGTCACATTACTTGAGCAGAAAAAGAGCAATAAAAAGTATTAAAGCCTATAACAGCTACAAGATGATCTGTAAAAGAGCCACAGAAAAGTTTGGACAGGCAAAGGCAGTTTATAAGAAATCGCTAGCAAACAGAGCAAAGAGGGAGGATAAGGGATTCTTCACATATATAAATGCTAAAGAGAGCAGGACAAACCAGATCGGTTCTTTACGTAAGGGAAAGGGGATAGTATTAAATACACCAGCTGCGATAGCAGATGAACTTAACAGTCATTTTGCATCGATATTTACAAAGAAAAACCTTTGGTGGCAATGGGAAATTGTGGGAGTGAAGTTCAAAAATATGTAATTAATGATATTGAAATTTCGCAAGATTATTTAATGAAAAAAAAATTTGAGCCTACAGGCCAGTAAGGCTCCTGGAGTTGATGGAATATACCCTATAATCTTAAGGGAGGCGGCAAGTGAGTGCATTGAACCACTGCGGCTAATTACACGAGCATCACTAGACTCTGGGGAGATTCCGCTGGATTGAAAAGTGCCAATGCCGAGGGTGGTTCTAAGAGTGAAGTGGGAAATTATCGACCTGTCAGTCTGACTTCAGTGGCAGAGAAAATCATGGAGGTAATGATCAAGGGTGGAATTCGGGATCATTTGGATAGAATTGAAATTCTCAAGGATAATCAGCATGGTTTTGTAAAGGGAAAATCATGTTTAACAAATCTGGTTCGCTATTTTAAAAGGATCACTCATGAGCTGGATTTAGGGAATAATTTGGACATTGTTTATTTAGATTTCAGCAAAGCTTTTGACTCAGTCCCACATGAGCGGTTGCTTTATAAGCTGGAACAGGTTGGAATCACTGGGAAAATCCTCAAATGGATATCAGGATGGCTTCAGGGCAGGAGGCAGAGAGCTGTGATAAATGGCTATTCCTCAGATTGGGTTGATGTAAGAAGTGGGGTTCCCCAAGGATCAGTATTAGGACCACTGTTATTTTGAATTTTCATAAACGACATTGATAAAGGGATAGAGGGCGTGATGTCTAGATTTGCAGATGATGTTAAAATTGGTAGAGTAGTTAATGAACACTGTCAAGCTGAGCTTCTTCAGAAAGACCTAGAGAGACTTCAGGAATGGTCAGAAAAATGGCAGCTATGCTTTAATCCAACTAAGTGTAAGGTATTACACCTGGGAAACAGTAATCCCAAAATAACTTATTCACTTGGTGGAGTTCAATTAAACACAGTACTGTAGGAAAGGGTCTTGGGTGTTATGATACGGTCAGACATGAAATTCTCCGAGTATTGTAAACAGGTTGCAAGGAAGGCCCATGAAGTCCTATCATTGATCTATCAAACTTTTGCAAGTAGAGATAGGGACGTGATAATCCCATTATATAAGGCTTTTGTTAGACCACTGTGTTCATGTATAGAGACTGCACCTAAAGAAAGACATCAAGTTTCTTGAAAGGGTGCAAAGTTGGGTAACTCGCCTGATGAGATCGGCCAAAGGGCATCCTTATGAAGAAAGACTTCAAATATGCGGGTTGCAGAGTTTGGAAACTAGACACCTTAGAGGAGAATTGATTGAGGTGTTTAAGGCTCTGAGAGGCATCAGTGAAATGAATGAAGACGAAATTTTCAAGATTATAAATGATGCTAGAACTAGGGGACATAAATTCAAGTTACTGTGGGAGATGTTTAGATTGACTGCAGGAAGTTTAATTTTAGCCAGTGAGTTATAAATAACTGGATTCTTTGAATTTGGGGAAATTCTTTGAATTTCCCCAAACTGTCATTGTTTTATTCGGTTTTTTTTTTTGGCTGGTGCAGCATAAGCCATAGGCTTTCTTGCTGCCAAATAACCTTTGAATTTCCCCAAACTGTCATTGTTTTATTCGGTTTTTTTTTTTTTTTGGCTGGTGCAGCATAAGCCATAAGCTTTCTTGCACCATGCTGCCATTACTAATACTAATACTTCAGCCAGTGGGTAGTTTATTGTTGGAACAAATTCCCATCTAGTGTTCTAGAGGTGAGTAGTTTGAATAAATTCAAAGAACTATGCAAACAATTAAACAGATGGACAGGTGATATGGGAAGTGCTTGCTCCTTTTATTTTTTCCTGTTGCTGTCTAAAATTGCCTTCTTTCATCATATGCCACTAATAATACAATACTGTGATGTGTGTCTTTATATACAAAAGTCCTCTCCCATTCCTATTCAAATGCAAATTATGTAACGAGAATAATGCAAATCAACCCCCCCAGGTTTTTTTTTTTTTTTTCATTTTAAAAGCTATATAAAGCTATAACACTTAAAACTGAAAAATAATTTACTCAAATATTCAGCAATACAATAGAAAACTTAACTCAATTCCTCTCCTCCACAAGAAGGATTACTGAATAAACACAAGTAAACTCCCTAACAGGTACCCATCCAAAAAAGGGAAGCACTGATCTGATTTTTAAAGAAAGGCATTGGGGAGATATATTTCCTATCTGTACAAGGTTGTTAGGTTACATTATAAAAAAAACAGAGGGAGGAATAATAATTTGAAAAACATTCCACATTAACAAGTCAATCACATTTTTGATTTTTAAACAAGGGAAATGGAGAAGGAATACATCCCTATTAACAACAAGGTTGCTAGGTAACAACCCAAAAAAGAAAGCAATGAATTTCAAGTACTGTCTGTATTAATGTTTATTTTTAGGCTGATCCCCACCACCACCACAGTTACCAGCACAAAAAGGCATTTCATTGCTCAGTTAGTAAATCACCACAGCACTAACAGAGGCTAAATGATGGAAAACTGCTAGCTTGGGGAGGATACAAGGATAATAGATTAACAGTAGCCACTGGCAGAGGTGTAAGTGATTCTTGCACTGCTTCTATTGGAATGAGCAGCAGCCTGGAACACAAGATGCAGGATATTTCAGAGACTGCTGGGAGTCATTACGGTACAAGTAATGTACCGTACTGGGTTGTGTTAGGGTAGCTAAGAATAGGAACAGGTACATGTATACTTGCATGTACACCAATGCTAGGAGTTTCATAAATAAATTTGATGAATTTGAGGTATTGCTAAAAACATCAAAGGAAGATATTGTTGGGATATCAGAGACGTGGTGTCACACAGTTATAAGGAATGCAGAACTGGAATTTGGGGAGTACAACGTCTACAGAAAGGATAGACAGGATAGGAAGGGGGGGAGGGGTTATGCTATTAGTTAAGAAACACAAAATCCAAGGAAGTGAAGCCAGTTGACATCGCTGGACAGTGCAGTGTCGAGTCAGTTTCGTGTGAAATAAGCATTGGGAAATCAAAATTGAGAGTAGGAGTGTGCTATAGGCCTAATGATTCTGATGAGTATAATAAGAAACTGTACAGGGAAATAGAGTGGGCCAGTAAATCAGAGAGTCTTATAATAGCGGATTTTAATTTCCCAGATATTGACTGGATTTATTGGATGATTGTTTTCTGCATCGGGAGGCAACCAGAGGGAGTAATACTCTTGATCTGATTATCAGTAGTGATTCTTCATGCATTCAGAATCTGCAGATAAAGGAACCACTAGGTGGCACTGATCACAGTGTGCTGAAGTGGGATTTACTCAAAGAGTTAACCACCATCAGGGGTAAAGGGAAGGGTTTTTACTTTCGTAAAGGCGACTACGATGGTCTGAGACAGTATTTAAATTCTATACAGTGGGACCAACTGATGATGTTACCAACAGCAAATTCAAAATGGGAAGCATTCAAAGAACTTATCTTGGAAGCTACTATGCTTTACATACCAACTAAGGAACATTGTTTAAGGTTTAGGCCTAAATGGATGTCAGATGAACTAATGAGACATATGGCAGTGAAGAAAAATGCATGGGATACACATAAATTAATGGGTGACATGGAAGCCTATGATAGATATAAGCTGGTCTGAAACCAAGTCACAAAGGAGATTAGGCAGGCAAAGGCAGATTATGAGAAATCCTTGACAAAGGATGCAAAGAAAAACAGAAAAGAGTTCTTTACCTATGTAAACTCTAGAAGGAATGGGATGAATCAGATTGGTCCACTGGATATTGATGGTTCAACAGTTAAGGATCCTGATCAGGTGGCTAACAAACTAAACGAGTATTTTATGTCTACATTCACACATGAGGAGTTATTCAGGAAGGGGAATGCCAGAGGTGAAGTAATCTCTGGCAGTGAGCTAGATGATTTTGTAATAACTGAGAGGAAAGTGGAGGAGAAATTGTTGAGGATAACCATAAACCATAAAAAAGGCACCCGGGGTGGATGGGATCTATCCAGTTATATTAAAGGAGGCAGCAAAGTAAGCAAGCAAACCCTTAGCCATAATTATGAGCCATAATTCTTTGGACTCAGGGTGCTACCCATAGACTGCAAATGTGACCATAATACACAAAGGAGAATCAAAGGTTGACACAAGTAATTATAGACCTGTGAGCTTAACTTCTGTTGCAGAAAAATTAATGGAGGCACTGGTTAAAGAAGCAAAGCAGGATCATCTAGACAAGATTTCAGTTACAGATCAGACACAGCATAGTTTTGTTAAGGGAAAGACTTGCCTGACCAATTTGATTGGATACTATGATGCAGTCACAAAAGAACTGGATGCAGGGAATAACTTTGATATTATATATTTGGATCTTAGAAAATCTTTTGATACTGTTGAACATGGAATACTGCTGCACGATTTGGAGCAGTGTGGCGTTGGAGGCAAATTGCTGCTATGGATAAAGGGATGGTTGAGGGGGAGAAGACAGAGAGTGGTAATCAATGGACACTGCTCATTGTGGACTAATGTTATTAGTGGAGTCCCTCAGGGTTCAGTGTTGAGTCCATTATTGTTTTCTGTATTTATAAATGATATTGATGTTGGTATATCAAGCTTAATATCCAAGTTTGCAGACAATACAAAGGTTGGCAGGGTTGTTAAGGACACTACTGACGCTATGCTGCTGCAACAGGATCTGGAATGTTTGAGCAGTTGGGCTGAGAGGTGGCAAATGATGTTTATTTAACATTGACAAATGTAAAGTACTACATATGGGAAACAGCCACCACAGAGCAACATATCAACTCTGTGTTACTACACTGACAGTGGTAGAGAATGAAAAGGACCTAGGGGTAGTTGTGCAGGCAGATATGAAGTTCTCTGAGCAGTGCAGACGGGCTGCAAGAGTAGCTCATGGTGCCTTGTCAATGATATACAGGAATTTTTCCAGCAGGGATAGAGAGGTGATTATTCCCTTGTATAAGGCAATGGTCAGGCCACACCTTGAGTACTATATACAGGTCTGGAGGTATCATTTCAAGAAGGATGTAGAGCTGCTGGGACGAGTACAGAGAAGGGCAACAAGATTAGTGAATGGAACAAAGGGGTGCTCTTACGAAGAAAGGCTTAAGTTTTGCAAATTACAGTGTCTGGAGACTAGGCACCAACAAGGTGATCTGATAGAGGTGTATAAAGACTTGAATGGTTTGAGCATGCTCAATGCCGATGGAATCCTTCCTTTTGCTCAGAATAATCACCCGAGAGGGTATAAATTCTGATTGAGGAAAGACAGATGTAGGATAGATATGTGGAAATTTGTCTTTAGCCAGCAGGTAGTTGTTTGGAGAAACAGACTTCCATCCCTTGTTGTGGAAGTCGAATGCCTAAATAAATTTAGGGCTCAGCTGGACAGGTATTTCGAACAAATGGTGGGGTGAAATGGAAGTGGGTTTTTACTTTTTTTTTTTTTTTTTGGCTGATGCTGCATAAGCTTGCATCATATGCCTCTACTAATGCTAAAGACAAAAAAGATCATACAGTGTTGTTTAAGGACTTTCTTTTCTTAAATCTAGTTTTAATGGTTATATTTTTTCATAGTGAGATGAATTTCTGTTGCATTAAACTGGCATTTTTATTACAATAATATTCGTAAAAATTAAATATTTTCTCTGAAAATATATAATAAACTGGCAGGGGACGAAAAGTAATTTTTTTTTATATTGAATATTTATTATTATTTTTTTTTTATTAAAACCCAAAACACGAGAGGTATTAGAACCTATAGTACTTAGTAATGTGCATGGGATGGAGGGTTAGAAGACAAAAGAAGATATTTGCTGACGCTAGACTTAAACTTCTGTAGACTGTAATTTTCAGGAAATACGTAAGAATGAAGGCTGTTCCAGAAAACATCAGTTGAATGAAAAAAACAAAGAGAATGAAAAGCTGGCTCTGAGTTTGAAGTTGGACTATAAATGGATGATGGTGGCTGGAGGCGGCATATATTCAGACTGTTTTGAAAGAGCGAGCAGAAATTATAGAGGCCAATTCGAAAGAACTGTACATACGGAAGTATCTGTAGAATAGGCATGCAGCAGAAAGAGTACGTTTATGAGACAGGGTGGAGAGACTCTGTTAGAGATGAGTTATTAATTAACCTAACTGCCTTCTTCTGAATGGAATCTAGAAGCCTAAGAGAGCTTTTCGGCCCCAGATGTGGGAACAATATTCCAAGTTAGGGCAGGTTTGCAATTTGTACAGAGTGAACAGATGTTTGGAAGAGAAGTAACGCCGAGAGCGAAAGAGAAAACTAAGTTTTTTAGATGCAGACGAAGCAATATTTGCAATGTGCTTGTGCCAAGAGAGATTAGAAGTCAGAGTAATCCCAAAAGAGATATATCATTTTGCCTAGAAATCGTAGTGTCACTAAAGATAAGCATAGGAGCAGAAGAATCCTTTTTGCGAGATATAAGACAAGACTGAGCTTTAGAAAGGTTGAAATCAACTAAGTTGTCTTTGCCCCCCACTGGAGAATTACCTGTAGATCGGCATTTAAGGGATTGGCAGCAGATATTCAAACTGATTGAGAAGGAATTCCAGTTTGAGAAGGTTTCTCAAACTGGAAAGTGGGATGCAATGTGCTATCATCAGCAAAAATAGGGTTAGGATTGCCAGTCAATGGAAGAAGGTCATTAATATACAAGAGGAAAAGAGTAGGAGAAAGAACTGAAACTTGGGGGACACCGGCATTAGTGGAGAAGTCAGAAGACAGAAAGCCATCTACGATCACCCTCAGTGAGCGGTCAGAGAGCAAAAAAAGGTGGCAAACCATAAGATAGAAGCTTGTTTAGAAGACATATGCCAAACACAACCGAAAGCCTTTGAGATGTCAAGAGCAACGTGACATCTTAAAGTCTTTCACTAAACTTCGCCATTGAATTTGTCCATAAATGGGTAACATAAACCAAAATATGACCAGTGTATCGACACTGATGGAATCCATAGTGGCAATCGTTGATCAGACAGAAGGTTTCTAGAGAGTTTAACAGTTGGCAGGTAATTGATTTCTCCATTACTTTAGAAACAGTAGAAGTAATGACAATGGGACAATAATTAGATGGGAGGGATTTGTCACCATTTTTAGGAATTGGCTGTATATGAGCAAATTTCCAAGCAAAAGGAAAAACAACTATGGAATAAGAAAGTAAAAGAAGGTGGAAAGAAGAGGAGTAAGTTCAGGAGCACAGGTTTTGAGAACAAGTGGAAAAATACCATCAGGACCTGGAGCTTTCTTAGCAACAAGATACGTCAAAATGCTTCTGACATCCTTTTGACGGAAGTCCACAGGAGGTATTGAATGAAGCATCCTGGGAATGGTGTGAGGTGTTTTACTTAGATCATTAATACAAGAGTTGGAAGGAAAATGAGATGCTAGCAGATCAGCTTTATCCTTGGCTGAAGTGACAATAGAATCATGTGGTTTTGACAGAGGTGGGAGCAGAGATGGGAAAATTTGTGGCCAATAAGCTTTGGCAAGAGTCCATGCTCGGCTACCATTAGGGCAAGAAGCAAGTTTTCTACTCTTAACCTGTTCAAAATCTACTTTGGACTGATTAATAACTGCTTTAAAATTGTTGCGAGCTCTGGTGTAGGCAGAAAATGGAACTGAAGAATGGGACACAAGCCAATTACGATATGCAACATTCTTCTCTTGAACAGCCTTAGCACATTTATTAGAAAACCAAGGCTTAGACAAAGGACGAGATTTTAAGGTGGAACGTGGAATAAAGGATTCCATTCATAAAGAATAATTTCACTAACATGATATGAGCAAACATTAATATCAGAAGTTTTGAAACAGTAATATGACCAAGTCATTCCATTTTGTATTCTTGTAATGCCAGACGACACAAGGTTGGGAACAGCCATGAGTTAAGGCTCCACTGGAAAAGAGACAATCACCAAGTTATGATCTGAAGTGCCAAAAGGACCACTCACTTTGACCATGGACTTAGAACGGCCGTTTGTGAAAAAAAGATCAACCGTGTTGGATGTATGGTTAGGACTATCCGATATTCTGGTAGATAAATGAACAATCTGTGCGAAGTCATTAGAAATTGCAAAAGCCTCAGCATCTCGACCAGATGAATCTCTGTGACTAGAAAACAGGAACCAGCTGGAGTTGTAAATAATTAAAATCACCAAGGAAAATTACCTGACTGTTATGAAAGTTGTACTGGAGAAAGTCAAGTTGCAAAGAGAGGAAGTCAAAGATTACAAGTGATTTCTGGTGTTGGGAGAATGGCAGAAACAACAGATGAATTTGACAGAATAAGGTAGAGAAATTTAAGCCAGAGAAGATTCCAAATTACCAAGTCTTTGACGGGGAACACTGGAATGAATATAAGTACAAGTACCACCTTTGAGGTGAAAGAAATCATACAGCGAATAATTTGGGTAACTGACACGAGCAGTGGTTGAATCGACTGATACCTAAAATTCTGTCAGAAAAAGTACATGTGGTTTGGCAAACTGTGGTCATCATTGAGACTAGAAATGAGACAACTCATATTTGTGATATGAACTAGGACATGTTTGGTGGGGGGGGGGGGGTTTAGATCTTTTCACAGATAAGTTTGCTCTATTAGTTTGACAATTCAATAATAAGAAAAACTGGGGGGGGGATATGCTGTATGAAGTAATGACATTTTTGGATATTAGAATTAGCATTAGTTGAAGCATATGATGTAAGAAAGCAAGTTTATACAGCATCAACCAAAAAAGCCTTCCCATTTCACCCATCCAGTCAATCCAAATGTTTGTCTAGTTCAGCCTTAAATTTATTTAAACAATCAACTTCCACATCAACAGATGGAAGTCTGTTCCAGCAATCAACTACTCACTGGTTAAAGGCAAACTTCCACACATCTATTCTACAACTGTCTTTCCTTAATTTGAATCTATGACCCCTCAGGTTCTTAATCTGAGCAAGCGGAAGTATCCCGTCAGCATTGAGCCTGCACAAACCATTCAAGACCTTATACACCTCGATCAGATCACCTCGAGGTGCCTGGTCTCCAGATGCTGGAACTTGCAGTACTTAGGCATTTCTTCGTAAGCACACCCCCTTGTTCCTCTCACCAATCTTATAGCCCTTCTCTGTACTCATTATAGCAACTCAACACCTTTCCAAAAATGAGGACTCCGGACCTGTATACAGTACTCAAGGTGTGGCCTGACCACTGTTTATACAAAGGGATAATCAATGCTAAGTCTCTGCTAGCAAAATTCCTATATACCATTGACAAAACTCCATGACTTGTTCTAGCTGCCCGTCTGCACTGCTCAGAGAACTTCATATCTGACTGCACAATTACCCCTCTTTGGGTCTTTTTTATTCTCCACCTCCCTGAGTGTAATACCACACAGTTCGTACGTTTCTCTTGGGTTACTGGTACCCATAAGCAGTATTTTGCATTTGTCCATGTTAAACTTCAGTTGCCAATTCTCAACCCATCTGCTTAGTTTTCTAGAACCTGTTGCAGTAGCATACTGTCATTAACAACTCTGTCCATTTTTGTATCATCTGCAAACTTGGATATTAGCCTGATATACCTTCATAGATATCATTGATAAATACACAAAACAACAATGGGCCCAACTCCAAACCCTGGGGGACTCCACTAATAACATTAGTCCACGTAGAGCAGTGGCTATTTATTACCACTCTCTGCCATCTCCCACTCAACCACCCTTTATCCATTGCAGCAACTTGCCATTAATGTCATACTGTTCCAATTTGTATAGCAGTCTTCCATGTGCAATGTATCAAAAGCTTTCCTGAAATTCAAGTATATGATATCAAAATTATTTTTGCATCCAGTTCCTTCGTAACCACACCATAGTATCCAATGAAATTGGATAGACAAGACTTCCCCTTACTGACCCATGCTGTGTTTCAGCTATTACTGCCGTCTTGTCTAGGTGATCCTGTATCACCTCTTTAACTAGTGACTCCATTATTTTCCCAGGAACATAAGTTAAACTAACAGATCTATAATTATTTGTGTCACCCTCTGAACCCTCTTTGTCAACTGGCGATACATTTGCACATCTCCAATCCATGGGGACCTTCCCTGACTCTAAGGATGCTCTCATAATTATGGCTAAGGGTTTGCTTACTTTCCTTTCTGCCTCCTTCATTATAACTGGATAGATTCCATCTGCCCCAGGTGCTTTTTTTATGTTTAACTTCAACAATTTTTCTCCACTTTGCTCTCAGTTATTAAAAAATTACTTAGCACCCTGTTAGAGTTTGATGAACTTCTGGCATTCCCCTCCTTGAAAACTGAATGCAAAATACTCATTCAGTTTATCAGCTACTTGAGCAGGATTATCAATAGTCGAACCATCTATGTTAAGTGGACCAACTGATTCATCCCCTTCCTTCTACAGTTTACAAAAGTAAAGAACTGTGCTGTTTTTCTTTGCATCCTTTGCCAAAGATTTCTCATAATCTGCCTTCACCCGCCTAACCTCCTTTATGATTTGATTACAGACTAGCTTATATCTACCACAGGCTTCTGTGTCGCCTGATAATTTATATGCATACCATGTATTTTTATTCTCTGCCACAAGCCTCATTAATTCATCTGACATCCATTTAGGCCCGAACCTTGAACAGTATTTCTTAATTGGTATGAAAAGCCTAGAAGCCTCCAAGATTAAGTCCCTGAAGGCTTCCCATTTAGAATTCACCGTTCTTAACATGATCAGTTGTTCCCACTGTATAGAATTTAAAAACTGTCTGAGACCACTGTAGTCACCTTTATGTAAACAAAAACCCTTCCCTTTACTTTGATGGTAGTTATATCTTTAAGCAAATCCCACATCGGTACACTGTGATCACTGTCACCTAGTTGTTCCTTTATCTTCAAATTCTTAATACACGAATAATCACTGCTGATAATCAGATCAAGGGTACTACTCCCTCTGCCCCTCGAATAAGTTGTTTTAGAAAACAATCCTCCAATAAATCCACAAAAGTCTTGCTACCATGCAAGTAGCCAATCCACAATCTTGGAAAGTTAAAATTCCCATTACAAGACATTCTGATTTACTGGCCTATTCTATTTCTCTGCACAACTGTTCATTGTTCTCATCAATCATTAAGCCTATAACATACTTCTACTCTCATTTTCCCTTTCCCAGTGTTTATGTCACACCAAACAGACTCAACATTGGACTGTGCCCCCCCGTGTCAACTGGATGCACTTCCTTAGATTTTGTGTTTCTTAACTAACAGCATAACCCATCCTCCCTTCCTACCCTGTCTGTCCTTTCTGTACACATTGTACTCTCCAAATTCCAATTCTGCACTGCTTTTATCTGTATGACACCTTGTCTCTGATATCCCAACAATATCCACCTTTGATGTCTTGATTAGCACTTGAAATTCATCAATTTTATTTACTATACTTCTAGCATTAGTGTACATGCAAGTATACATGCACTTGTTCTTACTTACCTTCAGTACTCTTAGTTACCCTAACACAGTAGGCACCTCCATAGCCAGGTGGGAAGGAGCAGCAGTGCGTAGCACACGCTTCTTGATTAGACCGGGTTTTGAGCCCGTCACCACCAAATACGGAGGATGCGGAAAGGTCAGGGAATGACCACCGCATATCCCGGAGCAATATGGCCTTGGTTGCTAATGCTCGTAAAAAACCAAATAACAACAACCTAACACAGCAGACGTATTTACTTGTTTCATGACTCCCAGGCAGCTCTTGAAGTCCCCAGCAACTTGCTCTCTAGGCTGCTGCTGCTCATTACAATAGAGACTTTTGCCTCTGCCTGCAGCTACCGTTAATCTTTTAGTCTATGAATCCTCCCAATCCAGCAGTTTTCCGACCCACCTAATGCTGCCTCAATAGCATCAGCAAATATTCTTGCACCCTTTCTATTTAAGTGTATTCCATCCCTGCAGAAGCAGTCTCTTTTCCAGCGTTGACCTGTACTTGTTAATTAAACTGCTGATCTCTTACTCTTAAGGTCATTAGTGCCAGCGTGTACAACAATATCACCTTTTGTGTCCTAAAAGATGACACCTGCCCTACAACTTCATCAAATTTTGCCCCTGGCAGACATATGGCATACACACATGGCAAGAATATACCCAGATCCTTGACATAACATGGCCTTGAAAATGGACCCTGCATACACATTACTCGGACTACCTCCAATCACTATCTGGCAGAGTAGAGGCAGCAAGATTATCCACTAGCTGATCCAACAGTCTCCTAGAGAGTTACCAATAGGTTCAGTCCAGTGTACTAACTAGCGGCTGGCTTGGAAAGAGCTGTACCCTCGAAATGTAAGGAAGTTTGAATCTCGCCATGGTGTTCATCATAACCTCAAAAGACATCAATCATACTGCATGATGGAACATGCAGTATGATTGATGCCTGACTGGTGCCTTCGATCGACTGTGGTGGCCCAGTGTCCTTCGGAGGCTTCGGCAGGCAAACACGTCCAAAAACCTATACAATAGTCTAAAATCCTATCTCAGCAATAGAAAATTACAAGTTGTAAACAAATACCAGACTATGACAAGATGCGTTCACCGGGGTTGCCCCCAGGGCTCTGTCCTTGGGCCATTTCTCTGGTCCATTGTTCTGGACGAGTTCCTGGGGTTTGACCTGGGTGGAGCCAGACCCTTAGCCTTCGCTGATGATCTTGTTCTGGTGGTGCAAGGTGACACAAGAGCGGCACTGGAAGCAAAAGCAAATACAGCTCTGGAAAAGCTCCAAAACTGGGCAGCACTCCACAACCTCTCAATTTCTGGTGAGAAAACAAAATCGATTCTCCTCAAAGGAAAGCTACAAATACGCAGGCCTCCAACAATGAAGTTAAATAACATCCCTATACGTCTCTACACAGAAGTCAAATACCTGGGAATCTACATTGACACCGGTCTTACCTTTCACTCTCATCTGAAGTACTTATCCACAAAAATCCGAAAGTATATGGCTATGATAAGAAGAGTCAGCAGAGCGGACTGGGGTTTGAAGCATAAAGCTTTGTCACTCATCTATAAAGCGGCATTTCTCCCAATTGTGTGTTATGGAGCCTCAGTTTGGTGTACAAAGGCTATCCTGGAAAAGAACAAGCGTAAACTTGACTCAATACAAAGATTCATGATGTTATCTATCTGCAGGGCATGTCGCACTGTCAGAACCCCTGCCCTACAGGCTATTACTGGATGCTTGCCACTCTATCTTGAGGTGATTAAAAGGGGACTTTACCATCGATTAAAGAAGGGAATTCCGACACAGTTGTTAAATCTTCAACTGCAACTTACCAATGACCTGAAACAAGAAAGAAAACGTATCTTCACACACCTTCAAGGAATTTGGCAGCATTCATGGGAAACCACGCCCAAAGGAGAAATTACCAGAAGATTCCTCCCATCCATTGACATGACTTTCCCGAAGTCTCCTTCCTGGTTTTCACCTGGTCTGCAAGTTACATTCCTGATCACAGGACATGGGCCCTTTCAACAAAAATTGACAGCAATGGGAATTGAAAGCAATCCATTCTGCCACTGTGGCGAAGAGGAGTCATGGGGGCATCTCATGTATGAGTGCCCTGCTTACGATGATTGTAGGCTCAAATTTTTAACTGAAATCCAGGAGAACCCTCGTAATCATGAAACATACCTGCTTCAGAATGAAACGACATACAAAGCCTTAACGAGTTAGCACAAGCTGTCTTTACCATCAGACGGGCAAAGTTTGCTGAACTTAGAGCTGCTCAGAACAACGACCTTCAAGTGCAAACACAAACTGGGGTCGGATAGCATTTTCCCAAACTGATAAAAGAGTAAGACTGAAGATTAAAATACTATGCTGGCATCATCATGGTTGGCACTCCTTGAAAAGCTGACTCCCAGAGAGTGCTTGGCCTTTGGCACTCGCACAGTGGCGTCTGCCCCTGTGACTTTTGATCCCTCTACCCATCCCCTATTTCTCCTTACTTGGGTGGACTGCCTTCTCTATCTGTCCACTTTAGCTTGTTCCTCACATTCAGATCCCTCTTCCTCTTGTTCCCCAGACCTTCTCTTCTCCTCTTTTCTTTTTTCTTTTTTTTTTTTTTTTTTAACTTGGTCTTCGTCCAGGACGCTCAAGCGACCCTGGCGGAGACTAGCCAGAGAATAATGGGCAGCCTGACTACCTCCTAGCGGTGTGTGCGGGCAACGTGAGGTCCCACCAGGGGCCCTGCGGCCAAATGCCAGGACACCCAACAGAACCTAACGCAATATGTCATATACAACAGACAACACTTTTCTGGCATTTACAGTAGTTCTGTATTTCTTCACAGCGTACATATGGCGCAGATGTGAGAAATCACAGGTGGCGCCTGACCCTAACACTATGCACACTATGCATGATGGAACAGATGGGGAGGGTTGACCGAAACTTTGCTCTGGAGACTAAACATGGGTTCCATCACTTCAAGCCTCCAATAAGCAAAGTGGTCGTATTGCACCTGTTGATGAAAATCATGTACCACCTAGTATTGGCTGATAACACAGAGGGGTGGCATAGCAGAGTGATCAGGAGCGTGAGTGCAGCAGCACACACTCTTTGAGTGAACTGGGGTTCGAGCTCATAACTGCTAAATAGGATTAACATTTGTATTGATTGATTTATTGTAAACTCCACTGACCTAGTAGTCATGCCAGAGTATAAACAAGAACATTCCTCCGTGTAGTGTGGGCACCACACCTTGACCCCTGCTTACGTTGGTTCACACCTGGGTGGTCACCCACAGTATGCTTGCACATTGGGTTTATACCGAGGATTACTACCAGTCCCACCGCCATGAAGATGCAAGCAGAGGATTTGGCTATCAGAGACCACCCTGCCTTCACTGAAATTAGGTCTGCTTGTCTTGAGTGTCACCTGAATATCAGTTCCATCAGCATTTTAGACTCCCAGGTAGCAAGCACAGCTTTGGCAGGCATATCTGAGAAAATGTCTACATTGAATTGCATAACTATATACATTGAATTAAACTAAATTGAGTAAGAGAATACATTGATCTGGCCACAGGTTATAATAATGGTAGCTTTGGCCACCCGATATGGAGTATTCTTTTTCTATATTTTCGATTCTGACTAAACTTGTTGAAGTTGACATCTAGATCCTGTAAGTATGATAACATCTGCTAAGAAAGGAACCAGTCCGGCAAGTGAAAGAGTGTTTGAAGAGAGCACAGCTGCAGGGTTGCCCACAGAAGTGCCACTGGGATCCTCCAAGCACAGTTGTCCCAGAATGAGGGAGAGGGGATGAGACCAGTCATAATCTTGACCATAATGACAAGTCTCTTTTCATGAATGAGCTACGTGAGCTTTGGGATGTTGCGTGCATTGGCCATAGAGTTAGGCTGAGCTTGCCACAAGTATCATCACTTGTGGAGCCAATACTCGGAGGAGAATGCTGGTTGGTGGTAGAGGGAGATGCAGATGCCAAGATATCTGCAGCATAGAGAAGTGGGGGATAAACTATTGTTGCAATGTATCTGACTATGGTGGATTTGTCTGTTACATGTTGCAAATGCTGCTTACATAACCATCTCAGTCTAGCAGCTTTCGTGAAAAGCAAGTCTCTATTTTGGCTGAACATAAGCTTTAGGTCAAATCTGATCCCAAGGTCAATACGATTTTGAACAAGTAGAATGGGAACTCCACTGAGGGATGGATGGATTTTTGTTCGGTTTGTTTTAGCAAGAAAACAGAAAACTATGGTTTCTGACTCTCAGGATTGAGGTATACACCAAATTGCTTGAAGTAGGTAGGTAGATATTGATGAGAGAGTGGAGGTTAGCTCTTCTGGTATTTGTTGGACCTTTTACCATCATTTTGGTTTGCCTTAACTGCCGTGAGTACCTCTTTAGATCATCATGATCTAAAGTACCTCTTTAGATCATCATCATCTTTAGATAATCATGATATAATTTAGGCTTTGTAACTGATGGTGCATTAGCAATGCCTTCATTAGTGAGTATAAGCTACAGTTTGTTCTTCAAGGATGGCAACAGCTGTTTTTGAAAATCCATAGTATTGCTCATCATATTTTTTGTCATTATTTGCTTCACATAAACTGAGTTTATATTTATTATTTTATTTATTTATTTTTTTTTTTTGCAAAATAGCCCCATATTCTTCATCATCCATTTTATGTACTAATTAGCATTACCATTAGTAAAGGCATATGATACAAGAAAGCAAGCTTATACTGCATCAGCCAAAGGAAAAAAAAAAACCTCATTTCATCCATCCATTTGCTCCACATATTTATCTAGTTCTACCTTGAATCTATTTAAGCTATCAACTTCTACGACAGATGGAAGTTTGTTCCAACAATCAACCACCAATCGGCTGAAAGCAAACTTCCACAAATCTATCCTACTTTCTTCATAAGAGCAACCCTTTGTTCCATTCACTAATCTTGTTGCCCTTCACTGTATTCGTTTAAGCATCCTTTACATCTTAAAACGAAGCCTCCAGACCTGTATACAGTACACAAGGTGTGGCCTGACCATTCAGAAAGATTTTTTTTGTATATCATTGACCTTGTCAAGGATATACAGGAAAATTAATGTTTATCATTGACAAGACTCCATGAGCTACTCTTGCAGACCGTCTGCACTGCTCAGAAAACTTCATATCTGACTACACAATTACCCCCCAAGGTCCTTTTCATTCTCCACAACTGTCAGTGCAATACCACAGAGTTGATACGTTACTCTGGGGTTACTGCTTCCCATATGTAATACTTTACATTTGTCAAATGTTAAACTTCATTTTCCACCTCTCAGCCTATCTGCTCAACTTTTCTAGATCCCGTTGCAACAGCATACTGTCATTAGTATCCTTAACAACCCTGCCAACCTTCGTATCGTTTGCAAACTTGGACATTAAGCCGGATATACCATAATCAATATCATTTATAAATACAGAAAACAAAAATGGACCCAACACTGAACCCTGAGGGACTCCACTAATAACATTAGTCCACAACGAGCAGTGTCCATTGATTACCACTGTCTTCACCCACTCTACCATTCTTTTATCCATAGCAGCAATTTGCCTCCAATGCCACACTGTTCCAATTTGTGCAGCAGTCTTCCATGTGCAACAGTATCAAAAGCCTTTCTAAGATCCAAATATATGATATCAAAGTTATTCCTTGCATCCAGTTCTTCTGTGACCATATCATAGTATCCAATCAAACTGGTCAGACAAGACTTCCCCCTAACAACAAAACCATGCTGTCTCCGAGTTAGAACTGAAGTCTTATCTAGATGATCCTGCAGTGCTTCTTTAACCAGTGCCTCCATTAATTTTCTTGGAACAGAAGTTAAACTAACAGGTCTATTATTACTTGTGTCACCCTTTGATCCTCCTTTGTGAATTGGGGTCACATTTGCACATCTCAGGGTACTTCCCCTGAGTCCAAGGAAGCTCTGATAATTATGGCCAGGGGTTTGCTTACTTCCTTTGCTGCCTCCTTTAATATAACTGGATAGTCCCATCCACCCCAAGTGCCTTTTTTATGTTGATCTTCAACAATTTTCCCTCCACTTTCCTCTCATTTATTACAAAATTATCTAGATTCCCGCCAGAGTTTAATTCACCTCTGGCATTCCTCTCCGTGAAGAACTCATGTGTGAATGTAGATGCTAAATACTCAGTTTATTATCCACCTGTGCAGGATCATCAATAGTTGAACCATCAATATCCAGTTGACCAATCTGATTCATCCCTTTCCTTCTAGAATTTACATAGGTAAAGAACACTGCTGTTTTTCTTTGCATCCTTTGCCAAATATTTATCATAATCTGCCTAATCCCCTTTGTGACTTGGTAAGAGACCAGCTTATATCTATTATATCATAACTTCTGTTGATGATCCTGCTCAGGTAGCTAACAAATTAAATGAATATTTTGCATCGCCATTCACACAAGAGTTATTCAACGAGGGGAATGCCAGAGGTGTATTCAACTCTGGCAGTAAGCTAGATAATCTTGTAATAACTGAGAGTAAAGTGGAGGAGAAATTGTTGAAGATAAACACAAGAAAGTCACCTGGGGTGGATGGGATCTATCCAGTTATATTAAAGGAGGCAGCAAAGGAAGTAAGCAAACCCTTAGCCATAATTATAAGAGCTTCCTTGGACTTAGCGGAGGTACCCATAGACTGGAGATGTGCAAATTTGACCCCAATTCACAAAGGAGGATCAAAGGCTGACACAAGTAATTATAGACCTGGGAGTTTAACTTCTGTTCCAGGAAAATTAATGGAGGCACTGGTTAAAGAAGCACTACAGGATCATTTAGACAGGACTTCAGTTATAGCTCGGACACAGCATGGTTTTGTTAAGGGGAAGTCTTGCCTGGCCAATCTGATTGGATACTATGATGCAGTCACAAAAGAACTGGCTGCAGGGAATAACTTTGATATTATATACGTGGATTTCAGAAAGGCTTTTGATATTGTTGCACATGGAAGACTGCTGCACAAATTGCAGCAGTGTGGCATTGGCGGCAAATTGGTGCTATGGGTAAAGGAGTGGTTGAGGGGGAGACGACAGAGAGTGGTAATCAATGGACACTGCTCATCGTGATCTAATGTTATTAGTGGAGTCCCTCAGGGTTCTGTGTTGGGTCAATTATTGTTTTCTGTATTTATAAATAATATTGATGATATGATGGTATATCAAGCTTACTGTCCAAGTTTGCAGATGATACAAAGGTTGGCAGAGTTGTTAAGGACACTACTGACGCCATGCTGCTGCAACAGGATCTGGAAAGGTTGAGCAGATGGGCAGAGAGGTGGAAAATGAAGTTTAACATTGACAAATGTAAAATACTACATATGGGGAAACAGCAACCCCAGAGCAACATATCAACTCTGTGGTACTACACTGACAGTGGTAGAGAATGAAAGGGACCTGGGTGAAGATGAAGTTTTCTGAGCAGTGCAGATGGGCTGCAAGAGTAGCTCATGGTGTCTTATCAATGATCTACAGGAATTTTTCTAGCCAGGGACAAGAAGGTGATTATTCCCTTATATAAGGGAATGGTCAGGCCATACTTTGAGTACTGTGTACAGGTCTGGAGGCCTCAATTCAAGAAGGATGTAGAGCTGCTGGAACAAGTACAGAGAAGAGATACAAGATTAGTGAATGGAACAAGGGATTGCTCTTATGAAGAAAGGCTTAAGTTTTGCAAATTACAGCATCTGGAGACTAGGCACCAGCGAGGTGATCTGATAGAGGTGTATAAAGCCTTGAATGGTTTGAGCATGCTCAATGCTGATGGGATTCTGCCTCATGCTCATAATAATCACCTGATAGGGCATAAATTCTGATTGAGGAAAGACAGATGTCGGATAGATGTGCGTAAATTTGCCTTTAGCCAGCGGGTAGTTGGTTGGTGGAACAGACTTCCATCCCTTGTTGTGGAAGTTGATAGCCTAAATAAATTTAAGGCTCAGCTGGACAGGTATTTCGAACGAACAGAGGGGTGAAGTGGAAGGTTTTTTTTGGCTGATGCTGCATAAGCTTGCTTTCTTGCATCATACGCCTCTACTACTAATGTTACTAATAAGCTTCCATGTCACCCATTAATTTATATGTATTCCATGCATTTTTCTTCTCTGCCACATGTCTTATTAGTTCAACTGACATCAATTTAGGTCTAAACCTTGAACAATATTTCTTAGTTGGTATGTAAAGCCTAGTAGCTTCCAAGATTAATTCTTTCCTTACCATTTTGAATTTGCTATTGGTAACAGCTGCGCCTCCATAGCCAAGTAGGCAGGAGCGGCAGGCGTAGCACACGCTTCTTGATTAGACCGGGGTATCAAGCCTGTGACTACCAAATACGGAGGATGCAGAAAGGTCAGGGAATGGCCACCACATATCCTCAGAGCAATATGGCCTTAGTTGCTAATGCTCCTAAAAACCAAATAACAACAACAACTGTTGGTTAACCTCATCCGTCGTTCCCACTGTACAGAATTTAAATACTGTCTCAGACCTCCATAGTCGCCGTCACGAAAGCAAAAATCCTTCCCTTCACCCTTGATGGTAGTTACCTCTTTGAATAAATCCCACTTCTGCACACTGTGATCACTGCCACCTAATGGTTCCTTTACTGTATATTCTTAATGCATGAAGAATCACTACTGATAATCAGATCAAGAGTATTACTCCCTCTAGTTGCCTCCCGAACATGCTGATGTAGAAAACAATCATCCAATAAATCCACAAAAGCCTTGCTAGTGTGTGTGATCAACCCACAAATTCCAGTTAATATCCAGGAAATTAAAATCTCCCATTATAAGACTCTGATTTACTGGCCCACTCTATTTCCCTGTACAGTTTTTATTTTACTCGTCAGTCATTAGGCCTACAGCACACCAAATGGGCACCTCTGTAGCCAGGTGGGTAGGAGGATCAGCGCATAGCGCACGCTTCTTGATTAGACCAGGGTTTCAGCCCGTGACCACCAAATACGTAGGATGCGGAAAGATCAGGGAATGACCACCGCACATCCCCAGAGCAATATGGCCTTAGTTGCTAATGCTCCTAAAAACCAAATAACAACAACAACGTCACACCAAACTGACTCAACACTGCACTGTCCAGCAATATCGACTGGCTGCACTTCCTTGGATTTTATGTGTTTCTTAACTAATAGCATAACCCCCTCCTTCCTTCCTGTACACATTGTACTCCCCAAATTCCAGTTCTGCATTTATATCTGAATCTGTGTGACACCACCACTCCGATATCACAACAATATCTGCCTTTGATATTTTGACCAACACCTCAAATTCAACAAATTTATTTACAAAACTCCTGGCATTGGTGTACAAGCAAGTATACATGCACTTGTTCCTATTCTTAGCTAGCTTAACACAACCCATGTGTTTACTTGTACCGCAATGACTCACAGCATTCTCGGAAATATCCTGCATCTTGTTTTCCAGGCTGCTGCTCATTCCAATAGAATCAGTGCAAGAATCACTTTCACCTCTGCCAGCGGCTACTGTTAATCTATTAGTCTGTGTATCCCCACCCAAGCTAGCAGTGTTAGACCCACCTAACACTGCCTTAATAGCATCAGCAAATATTCTCACACCCTTTCTATTTAAGGGTATCCCATCCCTGTAGAAGCAGTGTCTCCTGTTAACAAACACAGATCAGGCTGAGAAAAATTCTACCCTTTGCACCTTGCACAATCTCTCCAGGGCCGAATTGATCGACAAGGCTCTCATCATATACTCCCTCCTATCAAGTCTGGGCAGAATTGCAGACACTTTCAAATTCAACCCTAATTCACAGCTTTTTTTCAACAGTGACCTGTACTTATTAAGTTATTCTGCCGGTCTCTTACTGTTAATATCATTAGTGCCAACATGTACAACAATATCATCTTTTGTGCTGTTAAAAGATGATATCTTCTCTACAATGTCATCAACCTTTGCCCCTGGCAGACATACCCTGGTCCTGTTCCATCTATCCTTTTTACACAATATGTTCCCCGTTTCCCTGACAATAGAGTCACTGACAACTACTAGTTGCTGTGGGACCAACGCATCCTGCATTGGGGGTTGCCACTGTGTTGTGTAATGATCAAGTGCAAGCTCTGGCATTGATGTGGGCAGCTGAGAGTTGATGGGCTTCTAGGTTTAGATCCTTCGAGAGCATCCTCCCTATCCTTCAAGTTCTCTTTACATCGTGCATACACAAAGACATTCCTCTTGTCAATATCATGTCCCATTCCTGATTGCTCCACAAACATCAAAAAAACAGTGCAATTTAAAAGGCTGTGATTCAGAGAGCAACTTCTCCCCCCCCCCCTGTTCTCCCGAGCACAGCACTCCCATTAACTTGAGCCTTTTGCTTTGCTGCTCTGGTCTGAGTCATGATTTCAATTCAATTTCAATAAAATTTCAATTTCAGTACAATATTATAACCCTAAGCTTATATCCCAATGCAGTTATAACACTATATATATATATATATATATATATATATATTTTTTTTTTTTTTTCAGTATCAAGTATTATCTCCGAGTTACATTATATAACTTCCATATCAAGTTATGTATTAAATTAATAATGTTTGTAAAAGGTTATGTGTATTTAGTTAAAAAAGTACCATTTAACTGACAATGAAGTTTAACAAGATTAATAAATTTTACTGATTAATTGATATTATATAATGATATTAATAGATATAATGTTCTATTGTATAACAATGGCGGCAAGTTACGAACAGTAAATCTATTGACACCAAGTATTAATTATCTTCCAAAATCTCACTATCTAAATTCAGAATAAACCAGGGTCTATAAGCTACTTATAGAAAATAATTTAATATAACAATTAAGTCAATAAAGTGGCTAAATATAGCTAAAAACTTTGCGTTGGCCGGAGCTGCAAAACTTGTAAAAAACATGGATTGAATACCCTTACCCGATACCCTTACCGTTATATTAAAGGAGGCAACAAAGGAAGTAAGCAAACTCTTAGCCATAATTATGAGCGCTTCCTTGGACTCAGGGAAGGTCCCCATGGACTGGAGGTGTGCAAATGTATCACCAATTCACAAAGGGCTCTTTGTGAATTGGTGATACACATAACCACTTATGATATGGGAATTGGATTTTTTTTTTTGTGACACTATATATCTTGTTTTCTTGCATTATTTTCCAAAACTTACACTAAATATAATATCCTGTGCTTCAGTTACATTATATGTTATGTGGATAGCCTCTGTGATATGTATAAAACAAACAAATATTATTTGTGTTTGTCAATTTCTATTGTTTGATTTTAATGAAATTTGGCACAGGTTGATGAATCATTCTAAAATGGCCAAATATAAAATTTCATGAAAATCCATCCCCCGAGAAGCTAGTTATTACAAGTAGACAAACAGACAGACAGATGGAAATGGTGAAGACAAATAGGCACTGTACAAATAAATGCTAGTACACCTAAAGAATCTGCATTAATCAAAGTCTCTACAGCCTGTGGAAGTCCAAGTCAAAATTGGATATCACAAAGAAATATGTTACATATGTTGTCTACATTTTATGATGTTCCTGTAGACAAGGCCCTTTAATTTCTCAGAAAGTTTATCTCCACCTCTATAGTAGCACACCCTATCATATTTCAGTAATTCTTCATTTTTGATACTGTTAATGTTAACATTATTCTCAGAGATCTTTAATTTGTGTCTGTGTATATCCATCACATTTTAACTTAATGGGTGCACACAGATGGATAACGGTTGCAATTTTCTATTGAATAAAAATTTAGCTCGTCAAGAAACATGATATATGTGTTGTACACTAGGACCAACACTATTTCTAAAGGTTACAATCACAAAATCTTTACTTAAGGTACGGTAGATTCAGTCTCAGCAGCGATTCTGGATGTCAGCTAATCTGGCGAGAGGTTGGCACACAGTATCACCCTGCGAACATCACTGAAAGGGATCGATATGTCGGTCGAGATGTTCTCATCTGGGGACGCGCTCTCTTGGATGGACGTACACAACTCCAGATACTCACGTGGGGAAGTATTACCTCAGTGCACGCTACTGAGGTAATACTTCCCCACGTGCATCTGTTCTGAGGTGCCATTGGCCCCAAGTTCGTGTTTATGGATGATAATGGACACCTCCATCGCCCTGCAGCTGTTGATATATGCTTTTGGAAAGTGAGGACATTGTTCGTACGGATTGGCCTGCCCGTTTCTCCTGATCTAAATCCCATCGAACACATATGGGAAGCTCTGGGGAGACACCTAGCGGTACGTCCACACCCACCAGAAAATATTCACCAGCTGAAGATAGTGCTGACAGAGGAATGAATGATATTACTGCAAGAACTTATTAACAGCATTCTTCTAAGTATGGACAGGCGGTACAAAGCCTGCATCGACATTAGGGGTTGCCATATCTCCTACTGAGAACCACCTCTTCCCTTTGTTCCATCTTTGGCAGTGATGCATCTGTATCATGGCAGCCAGTGCTATGTTGCCATTTTTGAATCAAGTCCCTCTGTACCGTTTTGTTTCCGTTGTTGTGTCGATGTTGTTTCCTACTTCATTTCTGTACCTCACGAGGTTCCATTGGTATGCTTTTCCCATATCCAGGCCACTCCTATGAGAAGCTACAGGTGAAAACCTGACTTGTCCTTAAATTTTGCACACCAGTGTAGTATCAATACAATGTGCCTACTCAATGGCGCAACAGACTCCACTCTTCTTGGAGACAAGTTGATGTTTCAAAATTTATATAATACCATTTGCAAGAAGGCTAACCAAGGGAAAGACAAACTTCACTGTTTTCCTTTTTCAAAAAATATGCAGGTATGTATTAAATTTTATATCAAATCTTGTCACACTTTATATACATTTATAAGTATGAATGCAATATATATTAATTGTATGTAATTAGAATTTTATTATATTTATGAGCATTTCTTTCATTTTGCAGATTACTCAAAGTTTCGATTATCTGGAAAATTTCCTCAAAAAAAACTAATTTTTTATTTAGAGCATTCTCTAATTAAAATAGTAAAAATAATAATACCTTGATTATAGCTTATTTTAAAAAATAATGAAACATTAAATGATTAAAATTATAAGCAACTTACTTTCACAATAAGAGCCTTCTTTTTTGAGTTTTCAGGAATATTCAATTTCAAGAAGCCAAAAAAGCGACTGAAAGAAACAAGATAAAATATATTAATTTTGAGTTTCATAGATTATAAAATACTCTCCTTACATTTCAGGGGTGTGCAAAAGTCTAATATAATAAAAGTAATAATTAGAAAGATATTTTGTGTTTGAATGGTTCTAATAAAATTGAATAAAATGAAATTTTAAACCAAATTCTATTTGGTTTAAAATTCCCCACCACTTTTAAAAACTCTTGAAAGTTACAAGCAAAATTATTAAAATGTGTACCCAAGCTTGATATACTGTAGAATAAAAATTATTGCTATATATTAGTATTACTAGTATTATAATAATACTAATTTTTATTGGTATATTTCTCTACTAATAATATTGCAAATAATAATGATTTTACTATACTAATAATACTAATAATAATGTTTCTTGTAGTGTTTCCCCATAAATTTCCTTTATTTTGTCTTCTTCAAATCTTGATGTATTTAGCATTGTTCTATAGTTCGTTGGCTTCGTATTTTTAAATTTCCATTTAATTGTCCATGTATATTTATGTTGATATAAGTGGTAGAACCGTGTGTTGGTGATGAATAATTTGTTTTCTTTGCAGAAGTTCAAGAGTTCTTCTCGCTCGCTTCTATCTCCTATCCCGAATTTTCCTAATACGTCACTGAAGTCTGTCAAAAAGCCTCCAACTTTTGCATTAAAGTCTCCCATTATTATTAAAATATTTTTTTTGTTTGTGTTATCTATGGTTTCTTGTAGGTCTGAATAGAAGGAAGCTATCTCTGTGTCATCATGTGAGGAATCTTCATGTATATACATGAGGAATCTTCATGTATATACATGAGGAATCTTCATGTATATACCTTCAGGAATCTTCATATTATTTTTATGAAGATTCCTTTTTCTTTAGGGGTGCCTCCGTAGCCAGGTGGGCAGGAGCATCAGTGCATAGCACACGCTTCTTGATTAGACAGGGTTTCAAGCCCGTGACCACCAAATACGGAGGATGTGGATAGGTCGGGGAATGCCCACCGCATATCCCCGGAGCAATATGGCCTTAGTTGCTAATGCTCCTAAAAAAAAAAAAACCAAACCTTTTTCTTTACCTTTTATACTTAAACCTATCATTCTTGAGCTGTGTGGGTAAATTTATTTTACTGAATTTAATAGATATTTCTTTACTATGAAAGCAACTCCTTCTCTATGTATGTTGTGTTTTCTCCCTGAGTAAAATATTCTTCCATCTGTTGTATCCAGTGTTCCTTCTTCTGTCCAATGTGTCTCTGACATTCCTACAATATTCCATTTGATCCTTTTCAATTCTTCTTCTACCAGTTTTATTTTTCCAGGCTTGTAAAGCGATCTTATATTTAGTGTTGAAAGATACATTTGGGTTTTGGCTGACCACATAGCTTCACAGCTGTTCTCCATGGTCTAAGAACAGCCACATCGGTTACCCTGTATGCAGTAGTATGAATGTTTATCTGACAATGGCTGAGATCCATAGGGTTTAGGGCAGATAATGCAGCCGGCTTACCATTCCTCTACTGCATAGTCACAATTTAGATGGGACCAGTATCTTGGAGATTGCTATATTACTGATATACAGAAATGACAAATAATATTTTAAGCAAACCTATGTGCTCACAAATGTGCATAGCAATATGATTAAAAAATAAAAACTGTGTGGTTTACTGCATTCAGTTTTGATCATGAGGACCTTTCTGTTCCTATTGAAGCCCATAGACTAAGCTAGTGGTTTTCAACCTTTTTTTTAATAACGGCACCCCTATGTAAATTATTTTATTTTGCGGCACACCTACTCAATTTTCTGCCTGCTTGATCCGATTCTCCTCTCTCTCTGTATGTATATATATATATATATATATATATATATATATATATATATATATATATGTTATATGATATTTATTACAATAATATCTTCTTCAAGAGGAGTGTTTCCATTTACAATGGGCTCCTCAGCCTACAAGTTATTTCTTGTTAGGAATTTTTTTCCCGCCATAAAGTGCGGTTCAAGGTGTCTTGGTCGGTTAAGCCTCGGGCTGTAATGCACTCCCGTACTCCATCCATCCATGTTCTCCTAGGTCTTCCTCTTCTCCTTCTTCCAGGAGGTATCCATTCCAGGATAGCCTTTGGATATCTTTGGATATCTTTATTTTGTATATTTTTTCCCTTAGGAAAAAACACGTATGAAGGAAGGTTGTTCCAGAAAATGGCAGTTGAAGAATAAACAAGGAAGATGAAAAGTTGGTTCTGTGAGTTTGAAGTTGGACAGTAAATGGATGTTAAATTACCAAGTTGTGATCTGAGGTGCCTAAAGGACCACTCACTTTGACCGTGTACTTAGAAGGGTTGTTTGTGAGAAAAAGATCAAGCAGGTTAGCTGTATGGTTAGGACAGTCCGGTATTCTATCAGTATCTCGACCAGCTGGGTTTGTGTGACTAGACAACGGAAGCCAGCTGGAGTTGTGAACATTAAAATCACCAAGGAAAATTACCTTATAGGAAAGTTGGACTGGAGAAAGTCAAGTTGCAAAGAGAGGAAGTCAAAGTTCCAAGTGATTAGTGGAGTTGGAAGAATGGTAGAGAAAACAGGTGAATTTGACAGAATGAGGTAGAGAGATTTTAAGCGAGAGAAGATTGAAAAGAGGAGATTCCAAATTACCAAGTCTCTGACAGAGGATATAGGAACAGACATATGCACAAGTACAACCTCTGAGGCGAAAGGAATCATACAGCGAATAATTGGATAACTGACACAAGCAGTAGTTGAATCAACCAATAACTGAGATTCTGTCAGACTGTAAGTAGAAATGGACATCGCTGAGATTAGAACTGAGAACACGTATATTTGTGAAATGAACTAGGAAGTGTTTGGAAGGTTTAGATCTTTTCGCAGATAGGTTTGCTCTATTAGTTTGACAATTCAAAGTGAATGAGGGTTTAACTTGTAGAAGCCATATGGCTTTTCTAACTGAAATTTATAAATTTATCTAAATCTTTATCAAATTAAAATCTGACCACATATGGTTAAAGAATTTTCAGCTCCAGGAAACCGATAAGTTTTTGAGAAATTTTTTTCCATTTTATTGACCTAATTATTATAATTGTTAAATCATATTCTATAAGTAGCTTTATAGTCCTAGTTATGTCCTTAGTTTATTTTGAATTTAGCTGGACATTTTGTAGGTTACTACTTAATATACGTAGAACTTTTGTATCATTTGGAATTTGCTGTCATTGTTATAGTATTGTAGAGTGAGTGGTAGGGGAATTCTAATTTTTAATTGTGGTAAATATGTAGCTCTAAAGCTTGAATCACGTAGGTTGGAGCTAGTAGGATAATTTTCTTATTATCAAATTAACATTTTTTTAATGAATACCATTAATTAATTTAACATTGTGATCGTTACGGTAATGCGTAACATATATCTCAAACTCAAGAGCATAAGGTATAACATAACTAGTATAATACATATTACTGAATTTAGGAATCTGTTAGCTTAGTGTAATATTCTCAATTAATCTTATTAATTCTCAGTATTAATCAAATTGTATTTAAATAGAAATCATGCCTAGACTAGAGCAGCAAAGCAACATGCACAAAGTAGTGGGAGTGCTGTGGCACAGGGGTGAACTGAAGGCGGGCATTCTCCAACACATTACAGTTTAAAAAAACATGCAATTTTTGTGAAATGTTTGCAGCACTTTCTGGAACAGGACACGATCTAGCCAAGGAGAATGTTTTTTTTTGAGTGCTAGGTGCAGAGAGTGCGAAGGTATTAGGTGCCAACTCAGCATTTTGATGGGCGTCTATGTGAGTTTCAAGAGTAGGGAGATGTCTCGAATAAATGAAAACTGGACCCATCAAACTCTCAGCTGCCCAACTCAATGCCAGGGCTCATTCTTGTGCATCAGGTAACACATAGGCAATTCCCAGGGAAAAATGCACAGGTCCCACAGGAGATAGCTGTTGTTGGTGACTGTGCTGTCAGGAAAATATATTGTGCAAAAAGTATAGGTGAAATAAGACTAGGGTATGTCTGTCAGGGGCAAAAGTTGAAGACAGAGCAGATATTATCTTTTAAAGGCACAAAAGGTGATATTGTTGTACACATTAGCACTAATGATATTAAAAGTATGAGATCTGCTGAGTTACTTAACAAGTGGTGACATGGAGAAAAAGTTGAGTTAGGATTAAATTTGAAAGTGTCTGCAATTCTGCCAAGGCATGACAGGAAGGAGAGAGAGAGAGAGAGAGAGAGAGAGAGAGAGAGAGAGAGAGAGAGAGAGAGAGAGTATATGATGAGAGCCTTGTCAATCAATCAATTTAGCTCTGGACAGATTATGCAAGACTGATGGGGCAGAATTTTTCACAGCATGGTCTGTGCTTTTTAACAGAAGAGACTGCTTCTAAAAGAATAGGAAACATTTATATAGAAAGGATGCAAGAATATTTGCTGATAATATTGAGACAGCGTTAGATGGGTAGGAAAACTGCTAGCTTGTGGGGATACACAGACTAATAGATTTAACAATAGCTGCAGGCAGAGGTGAAAGTGATTTTTGCACTGTTTCTATTGGAAAGTGCAGCAACCTGGAAAGCAAGGTGCTGAGGATTTCAAGGTCCGCTGTGAGTCATCATGGACCAGGCAAATACATGGACTGTGTTAAGGTAACTAAGAGTAAGAACAGGTGCACATATACCAATGCTAGGAGCACAGTTAATAAATTTGATCAGGATGAAGTGTTGGTGAAGTAATCAAATGGGGATATCAAAGGTGTGATGTCACTTAGATATAAGGGATGCAGAATTTGATTATGGGGGTACAGTGTGTACAGAAAGAACATTCCAATTAAAGACATAATTACCCCACCCTCCAAACCAAAGTTATAGCTAACACTTTAATTACATCTAAGCTGTGAAATAAATTCTTTTATTTCATAAAATAAATAAATACAGGCAGTTCTCACTTTATGAGTTTTTTTTTCAAGTATTGAGTATCAACAAAATCGAAAATATGAACAATGCAAAAATATACAAAAAATGAATGTTAAACATTCATAAATACCGCATTTCAAACCATGCGCGTAACTATACAATACAGGGCACCCAGCTTCACGATATTAATCCGTTACCATTGTATCGCAAAAATATCGTAATGCGAATCCAATAACACATTATTTTTTGTTAATTCATTCCACGACCTCGGAAGTTCAAATTTTCGTATATAACTCGGCAAAACGTCGTTTTTATAGTGCAAATTGTATTAGTTACCAATTCAAATCATTAAACGCACTAAACTTTTATCATTATTATATGTTATAAGAACCAATTTTGAACGGCTTTGTGATATTTTTCTAAAGAACATTTCTGGAAGTCACGACCATAAAAACAATTCGCACTTTCCGGTTTACTGGGCTTTTCTGTTAACTGCAAACAATTATAAACGGTAGTAAACTCGATGTTACTGCATTTATGAAATACCAATAGCTGGAATTGTGTTGGTTTTTTACGTTATTATGGTGAAATGTGTTTGCCCTTTACTGGAATCTTCAATCGTATAAAAAACAAATAAATTTTCAGAATCTTCTCTTCAATCTTTTTTTTTTAAAAGCTTCGTAAACTTGTTACTCCACAAATCGTGTTAGCTACAATTTGTGCGTTCTGTTAAGAAAATGCTTGTGTATGCTATTGAAATTTAGGCAAAGGTAAAGAAAGCCAACACAAGAAGGATGAGAAACGTCAGATACCAGAAAATTAGTTTCCCGATATGGCACTCTAGCACTGCTCGCTCGGTAAACAGACGGTAGGTATTATCGGTCTGGAGCAAAGTCAAGAACGATATACTGATTGACAGGTAGGCATGGCAAACAATGTGCTGATTGGTGCACGAACACAACACACGATAACATCAGGTTAGTATCATTTTAGTAGCACTAATGGTAATTTTCCCTAATGAACGCTTTCAATAATGGTCCTTGAGATACATTATTGAAAGCGTTCAATAGGTCCTTGAGGTTGTCACAGACATTCTCTCAGATATGCCAGACAAGCTGTACTTGCTACCTGGGAGTCTAAAACGCTGATGGAACTGATATTCGGGTGACACTCAAGTCAAGTGGACCCAATTTCGGCGAAGTCCGGACGGTCTGTGACAGCCAAATCCTCTGCTTGCACCTTCACGATGGTGGGACTGTTAGTAATCCT
The DNA here is from genome assembly GCF_048544385.1 of Mastigoproctus giganteus. NCBI lineage: Eukaryota > Metazoa > Arthropoda > Arachnida > Uropygi > Thelyphonidae > Mastigoproctus > Mastigoproctus giganteus. The sequence goes on along the minus strand of NC_143575.1, from coordinate 277,926,802 downwards.
GGGTATAACCTCCATGCACAAGTACATGGTGGGTGACCACCCAGGTGTGAACCAACATAAGCAGGGGTCGAGGTGTGGCGCCCACACCACATGGAGGAACGCCGCCCCTCTATGTTACCAGGCAGTACTAGGTGGTAGATGACTCTCATCAACCGGTGAAATACCACCACTTTGCTTATTGGAGGCTTGAAGTGGTGGAAACCATGTTTAGTCTCCAGAGCTAAGTTCCGGCCAACCCTTCCCTATCTCTTCCATCATGCAGTATGATTGATGACTTTTGAGGTTATGATGAACGTCGTGGCGAGATCCAATATTCCTTACATTTCAAGGGTACAGCTCTAAAACGGTGTTCGCAGGCCGGCCGCTAGTTAGTACACCGGACTGAACCTATTGGTAACTCTCTAGGAAGCTTCCGGATCAGCTAGAGTATAATCTTGCTACCTCTACTCTGCCAGATAGTGACTGGAGGGAGTCCGAGTAGTGTGTATGCGGAGAGCATTGTCGAGGCCACGTTATGTCAAGGATCTGGGTATATTCTTACCACATGTACGCCATATCCAAAAATTTCATTACTCATACAGCATGTCCCACCTACTTTTTCTTACTATTGAATACACCATGAATTGTCAACCTAATAGAGCAAGCTTATCTGCAAAAAGATCTAAACCTCCCAAGCACTTCCTAATTCATTTCACAAATATACGTGGTCTCAATTCTAATCTCAACGATGTCCATTTCCACTTGCAGTCTGCCAAACCCCATGTACTTTTTCTGACAGAATCTCAGTTATCAGTTGATTCATCTACTGCTCATCTTAGATGCCCAAATTATTCGCTGTATGATTCCTTTCGCCTCAAAGGTGGTACTTGTGCATATGTCCGTTCTGATATTCCCTGTCAGAGACTTGGCAATTTGGAATCTCCTCTCTTTGATCTTCTCTGGCTTAAAATCTCTCTACCTCATTGCGTCAAATTCATCTGTTGTCTCTACCGTTCTCCCAACTCCACTAATCACTTGGAGCTCTTTGACTTCCTCTCTTTGCAACTTGACTTTCTCCAGTCCAACTTTCCTAACAGTGAAGTAATTTTCCTTGGTGATTTTAATGTTCACAACTCCAGCTGGCTTCCGTTTTCTAGTCACACCGACCCAGCAGGTCTAGATGCTGAAGCTTTTGCAATTACTAATACCGGACAATCCTAATCATACAGCCAATATGCTTGATCTTTTTCTCACAAACAACCCTTCTAAGTACACGGTCGAAGTGAGAGGTCCTTTAGGCACTTCAGATCACAACTTGGTGATTGTCTCTTCTCCAATGGAACCTTTATCTCATGGCTATTCCCAACCACGTATTTTTTGGCATTACAAGAATCAAAATGGGATGACCTGCGAGACTTCTTTTCTTTGGTCGGATTACTGTTTCAAAACTTCTGATGTCGACATTTGCTCAGATCGTGTCAGTGAAATTATTCTTCCAGGAATGGAATCCTTTATCCCACACTCCACTTTAAAATCTCGTCCTCTATCTAAACCTTGTTTTTCCAATAAATGTGCTAAGGCTGTCCAAGAGAAGAATGTTGCATATCGTAATTGGCTTGTTTCTAATTCTTCAGTTTCTAATTCTTCAGTTTCATTTTCTGCCTACACCAAAGCTCGCAACAGTTGTAAAGCAGTTATTAATCAGTCCAAATTAGAGTTTGAACAGGCTAAGAGTAGAAAACTTGATTCTTGCCCTAATGGTAGCCGAGCATTCTGGTCTCTTGCCAAAGCTATTGGCCGCAACTTTTGCCCATCTTTGCTCCCACCTCTGTCCAAACCAGATGGTTCTGTTGCCACTTCAGCCAAGGATAAAGCTGACCTGCTAGCATCCCATTTTTCTTCCAGCTCATGTATTAATGAACTTGGTAAAACACCTCCCACCATTCCCAACACGGTCCATTCAATGCCTCCTGTGGCCTTCCGTCAAAAGGATATCAGAAGGATTTTGATGAATCTTGATGCTAAGAAAGCTCCAGGTCCTGATGGTATTTCTCCACTTGTTCTCAAAATCTGTGCTCCTGAACTTACTCCTATTCTTTGCCGCCTTTTTTCATTTTCTTATTCCAAAGGTGTTTTTCCTTCTGCTTGGAAATTTGCTCATATCCAGCCAGTTCCTAAAAAAGGGTGACAAATCCCTCCCATCCAATTATCGTCCCATTGCAATTACTTCTACTCTTTCTAAAGTAATGGAGAAATCAATTAAACGCCAAATCTTAAATTACCTAGAAACCTTCCGTCTGATCAATGACCACCAGTATGGATTCCGTCAGTGTCAATCCACTGGAGATATTCTGGCTTATGTTACCCATTTATGGACTAATTCAATGGAAAGGTTCGGTGAGACACAAGTAGTTGCTCTTGACATCTCAAAGGCTTTGCATCGTGTTTGGCATAAAGGTCTTCTAAACAAGCTTCCATCTTATGGTTTGCCAACTGTTTTTGGTAATTGTTTTTATCCAGTTTTCTCTCTGATCGCTCACTGAGGGTGATGGTAGATGGCTCTCTGTCTTCTAACTTCTCCATTAATGCCGGTGTCCCCCAAGGTTCAGTTCTTTCCCCCACTCTTTTCCTCTTGTATATCAATGACCTTCTTCCATTGACTGGAAATCCTATCCATAGTTTTGCCGATGATAGCACATTGCATTCAACTTTCCATTTTGAGAAACCTTGTCCTGCTCAATCAGCTTCAACTTCTCGAAAATCTGCTACCAATTCCTTAAATGCCGATCGTCAGGTAATTCTCCAGTGGGGCAAAGACAAGATTTCAACCATTCTAAAACTCAGTCTTGTCTTATATCTCACAAAAAGGATTCTTCTGCTCCTATGCTTATCTTTAGTGACACTCCAATTTCTAGGCAAAATGATATATCTCTTTTGGGGATTACCCTGACTTCTAATTCTCTTGGCACAAGCACATTACAAATATTGCTTCCTCTGCATCTAAAAAACTTGGTTTTCTCTTTCGATCTCGGCGCTACTTTTCTTCCAAACAGCTGCTCACTCTGTATAAATCGCAAATCCGCCCTGCCATGGAATATTGTTTCCATCTGGGGTCGTGCCCCCAATACCTCTCTCAGGCTTCTTGATTCAATTCAGAAGAGGGCAGTTAGATTAATTAATGATTCATCTCTAACAGAGTCTCTCCACTCACTTTCTCATAGACGCACTGTTTCTGCTGCATGCCTCTTCTACAGATACTTCCATGGGCACTGTTCTTCTGAATTGGCTTCTATAATTCTGTTCTCTCTTTCAAAACAGTCCGAACACATGCCGCCACTAGCCAACATCCATTTACTGTCCAACTTCAAACCCACAGAACCAACTTTTCATTTTCCTCATTTATTCATTCAACTGCCATTTTCTGGAACAACCTTCCTTCATACGTATTTCCTGAAAATTACAATCTACAGAAGTTCAAGTCCAATGTCAACAAATATTTTCTTTCATCTTCTTAACCTCAAACCCAAGCACGGTACTAAGTACTATAGGTTCTAATACCTCTCGTGTTTGGGGTTCACATAAAAAAAAAAAAAAAAAAAATGGTGAAAAAAGGTCAGGTTACCTCCACTTGAATCCCATGGGAGCTTGAACCCCTCCCGAAGTGAGGGGGTAACCTAACCTTTTTTCTTTAGAATCACAGTCATATTTAGAAATATATTCATAAAAAAATTAATTTTTTTATGACTGTATTTTTATTCACTTGTTCAATAATATGTCCTAATGATGAAAAAAGGTCAGGTTACCTCCACTTGAATCCCATGGGAGCTTGAACCTATCCTGATATGGAGGGGGTAACCTAACTTTTTTTCTTTAGAATCATGTGGACTAGCACATAAATTGTTTATTAATAAAATATTATTTTTTTATTACTCTACTTTTATTTTTAAAGACACTCGTGCAGATACACACGTATCATAATGTCAATCAACACCTCAATCTATATATATATATATATATATATATATATAGAATTTTTCTTTCTTTTCTTATATTATTTCCTAACCTAACGTTATGTCACTAAATATAAGGAAATCATTTCTATTATTTCCTAATCTACCATTTAAGGTCAGGTTATGAAATATAACGAAAAATAAAGAAACCTTTTCCTTTTTTCGTAACCAAACCTAAATCAACAGTATAGTAAAAACACTCATGAACTCCAAAAATCTGCTTTTAATAATGAGAAAAAAAACAAAGAACATAAAAATGAACAGAATGAAAATTTTATTAATTTAGTTTTCATCAAAAAATCAACCAACGTTTTATTTACCATACAAATTTCTTCTATCTTTAAAAGATTCTTCGCTACTATTACCTGTTTACCGTTCATTTCAAAACTATTATGCACCGTTCTTTACTCATAAATACACATTATAATGCCAACCAATGACTACACAGTAGCTTGTCCTCTGTTGTGCCTACCACCAATCATTTCATCGTTTAACACGCCTACCTGTCAATCAATATATCATTCTCGATTTCGGCTCCAGATCGATAACACCTACCATCTGTTTACCGAGCAGTGCTAGAGTCCGGTGTCGGGAAACTAACTTTCCGCGCAAGTTATCTGATGTTTCTCGTCATTCTCGTGTTGGCTTTCTTTACCTTAGCTGAAATTTATAAAGAAAAGAGAAAATTATCTTGGAAATAAACGCCTCTTGCATTTTTGAAGACGACTCCTTGTGCAACAAACCAACGAGTGCTGAGCCAATAATGAGTGATCAATGAGTGTGCATTTAGTCGATGATGACGACGATGACGAATAAACATTCTTTAACATTTGTAAGTCATAAATAATTTCTCTATTATTATAATTTCCTTGATTTTACAGGCTACGTTTTCATCTCTTTAGATAAATCAATCATTGTTTAAACATCAACTAATTAGCTAACTAATTTTGTTGTTGATAATGTAACCCCTATTTTTAAAATTGTCTACGGGATATAAATTCCCACTTGACGAGTTTTCGCGGCGCCTCCATAGCCAGGTGGGCAGGAGCAGCAATGCGTAGCACAAGCTTAGACTGGGGTTCGAGCCAGTGCCCACCAAATATGGAGGATGTGGAAAGGTCAGGAAATGACCAACGCATATCCCCGGAGCAATATGGCCTTAGTTGCTAATGCTCCTAAAAACCAAATAATAACAAATAACGAGTTTTCGCGTTACAAGCGCACACTAGGAAAATGAATTAACTCGTAAAGTCGAGAACTACCTGTGCTCAATTTAACTGAACATTAAACAGGAAAAACACTAGCACTTAGCATGACTAAATGAAATAGAGCATAAGACAACTCCACTCATTCTAGTGTGTCAGGCTTCTTTTAAACAAATTAACAACAAATTTATTAAAGTAATCGAAAAGTCTTCTATTTGCAAATATGGTAGTTTACTTTGCTTCAATAGTCCAATACAGCTCTCTAATTCTGATCGTAAATCAACATAATTGTTACAGTGTAACATAACATTTTTGGATATTTCCTCCAATCCATAAGTACAAAGGCAATTCTCAATGAGAGCCAACTGAAAAACTCTCATTGCCAAACTGTACCCAGTTATGAGAAAAGCTGCATTCATACCAAACTGCTGCCAAGCTGCCTTCTTAACATCAAGAATATCTCCTCTTGGTAAAAACATGTAAGCAGAATGACCTTTCTCAGATGACATCCATCTTTGCTGCCATATATTTATCAACTCCAAAGATATCATCTCTTTCTCCCTTTTAAGGTCTATTCCTATATAGACTTTATCCAATTCAGGACATGAAGAAATATTTAAAATAGTTATTCTTAAGTCTTTCCTAAAGATTTCAGCAGCTGGTGATTCAATTTGTGATCATGTATTCCTGTATACAAGAATCAGCAAATTGTCAGCATATGCTATCATATCTACACCAAGAACCATGCTCCAGCATAGGAACCAATCACTGACCCCTGAGGACAACCTCTTATCACCTCTCTACTTATCTCCATATAACCTGTTTTAATATTTTTTTTTCTTGCACTAAAATATTCTCTATATACTGCATATTGACCAAGGAATTCAGATTGTTCTGAATTACTCAGTTTCAACAGGATGCCCTCCCACCAGATCACATCAAATGCATTATGACTTTCATAGTGCATTTGATATCACCCATCATACTCTCCTGTACAGATCTTATCATCCTACATATGGCATCCTATAGATCAACCTTTTTTAAACCATACTGTTTTTCGGTGGAAATTTCTTTTCCATTATATTTAATCAATCATTAATCAATTGATACACAGTCACTAATATATATTTAGCCATAAGAGGCAACAGAGCAATAGGACGATATGAACCTGGCTCGTGAGGCAATCTATCTTAAAATTGCAAAAATTTCTTAAAGCTGAATCAGGTCTCATCTTAAATACTCTTTTTAACACCTTAATTTCTATCAAGTCAAGGCCCAGGGACTGACCATATTTATCCCAGGCAACAGCTTCAGACACATCTTCAATAGTAAATAGTAATTCTATCCTACCTATTTCATATATAGCATTGCCTTCAATCATACCCTGCTGCTCTTGTTCAACATCATCACCTTGAATTCCTAGAAACAGTTCATCAAAGATCATGCTAACAGAATCAGCCCAATTAATCATTTCAGCTGTTCTACTTCCCTCTGTACAATTAACTTTATTAAAGTAGTATTTTTCTGTAACAATTTTAAAAACAAAGTTCCATGGGTCCCGTGATATCCACTTACCTGAACATATTGAGCAGCAGCCCAGAAAGCAAGGTGCTGGGGATTTGATTTCAGGAACTGCTGGGAGTCATGAAACAAGTAAATATATGGGCTGTGTTATAGTAACTAAGAGGAAGAACAGGTGCATGTATACTTGCATGTACACCAATGCTAGGAGTATAGTAAATAAATTTGATGAATTTGAAGTGCTGGTTAAGACATCCAAGGCAGATATTGTTGGGATATCAGAGAGATAGTGCCACTCAGATACAGGCAGTGCAGAATTGGAATTTGAGGAGTACAATGTGCACAGAAAGGACAGACTGGGTAGGAAGGGAGGAGAGATAATGCTGTTAATTAACAAAGGAGGATCAAAGGGTGACAGGAGTAATTACAGATCTATTAGGTTGGCTTCTGTTCCAGGGATAATAATGGAGTCACTGGTTAAAGAAGCATTGCAGGATCACCTAGACAAGACAGCAGTCATAACTCAGACGCAGCATGGCTTTGTCAAGGGAAGTCTTGTCTGACCAATTTGATTGGATACTATGATGTGGTCACAAAGGAACTGGATGCAAAAATTTTGATATCACATACTTGGATTTCAGGAAAGCTTTTGATACTATTGCTCATGGAAGACTCCAATTTTACAAAGTGGAGAAGTATGGCATTAAGGGCAATTTACTACAATAGATAAAAGGATGGTTGAGTGCGAGAAAACAGAGTGGTGGATACTGCTCTACGTGGAGTAATAGATATCAATGGATACTGCTCTATGTGGAGTAATGTTATTAGTGGTGTGCCTCAGGGTTTGGTGTTTGGCCCATTGTTGTTTTGTATATTTATCAATGATACTGATCAAGGTATACCAAGCTTAATGTCAAAGTTTGCAAATAATACAAAAGTTGGCAGGGTTGTTAATAACAGTAATGACAGTATGCTACTTCAACAGGATCTGAAAAAGTTGAGCAGATGGGCTGAGAAGTGGGAACTGAAGTTTAACATTGACAAATGGAAAGTACTGCATATGGGTAGCAGTAACCAGAAAGAAATGTACCAATTGGGTGGTGTTACACTCAGGGTGGTGGAGAATGAAAGAGACCTGGGGGTAATTGTATAGTCAGATATGAAGTTTTCTGAGCAGTGCAGACAGGCTGTCAGAGTAGTCATGGGATATTGCCAATGATATATAAGAATCTTGCTACCAGAGACAAGGAGGTGATTATCCCTTTGTATAAGGCAATGGTCAGGCCGCACCTTGAGTCTGGAAGTCTCATTTTTGGAAGGATGTAGAGTTGCTAGAACGTGTACCGAGAAAGGCAACAAGACTGGGAACTGTGAAGGGAACAAACGGGTGCTCTTATGAAGAAAGGCTTAAGTTCTGCAAATTGTAGCTTCTGGAGACTAGGCACCAGCAAGGCAATCTGATTGAGGTGTATAAGGCCTTGAATGGATTGAGCAGGCTCAATGCTGATGGGATTCTTCCTCTTGCTCAGATTACATACCTGAGGAAGCACAGATTCAAACTGAGAAAAGACAGTTGTAGACCAGATGTGCAGAAGTTTGCCTTTAGCCAGCTGGTATTTGATTACTGGAACAAACTTCCATCCGTTGTTGTGGAAGTTGATAGTTTAAATAAATTCAAGGCAGAACTATGAAAACATTTGGAACGAATGGATCAGTGAAATGGTAAGGTTTTTTTTTTTTTTGTGGTTGATGCTGTATAAGCTTGCTTTCTTGCATGATGTGTGTCTGCTAATATGATTTCCAAGGTAATTGCTTTGCTTTTGATATTGCACTGATATAAACTCTTAAGAGTTTATATCAGTGCAATATCAAGATGTATGATATCTGTTTATAAAGATGTATATAAACTCTTAAGAGTTTATATACATCTTTATAAACAGATATCATTTAATCTCCTATAATACTTAATATATTTCTCAACTGCTTCCTCTTTAATGTTAACTGCCTATTCTACCAAAATATAGGCCTTATTCTTATTTCTCATACTGCTTTTACAAAAAAAAAAAAAAAAAAATTTCCTGTAACTTCTCTACCTGACACAAAACAGACATTATCCCAATTAACACTAGCATTTACTTTTTATTAGCATTAGTAGAGGCATATGATGCAAGAAAGCAAGCTTATGCAGCATCAGCCAGAAAAAAAAAAAAAAAAAAACTTCCACTTCACCCCTCCGTTTGTTTGAAATATTTGTCCAGCTGAGCCTTAAATTTATTTAGACTATCAACTTCCACCACAAGGGATGGAAGACTGTTCCACCAACCAACTACCCACTGGCTAAAGACAAATTTCCAGACATCTATCCTACATCTGTCTTTCCTGAATTTGAATTTATGCCCTCTCAGGTGATTATTCTGAGCAAGAGGCAGAATCCCATCAGCATTGAGCTTGCTCAAACCATTCAAGGCTTTATACACCTCTATCAGATCACCTTGCCGGTGCCTAGTCTCCAGACACTGTAATTTGCAAAACTTAAGCCTTTCTTCATAAGAGCAACCCTTTGTTCCATTCACTAACCTTGCTGCCCTTCTCTGTATTCGTTCCAGCAGCTCTACATCCTTCTTGAAATGAGGCCTCCAGAACTATATACAGTACTCAAGGTGTGGCCTGACCATTGCCTTATACAAGGGAATAATCACCTCCTTATCCCTGCTAGAAAAATTCCTGTATATCATTGTTAAGACAACATGAGCTACTCTTGCAGCCCATCTGCACTGCTCAGAGAACTTCATATCTCCCTGCACAAATATCCCCAGGTTTGCTCTGGGGTTACTGTTTCCCATATGCAGCACTTTACATTTGTCGATGTTAAACTTCATTTGCCACTTCACAGCCCATCTGCTCAACCTTTCCAGATCCTGTTGCAGCAGCATAGTGTCAGTAGTGTCCTTAACAGCCCTGCCAATTTTTGTATCATCTGCAAACTTGGACATTAAGCTTGATATACCATCATCAATATTATTTATAAATACAGAAAACAATAATGGACCCAACACTGAACCGTGAGGGACTCCACTAATAACATTAGTCCAAGATGAGCAGTGTCCATTGATTACCACTCTCTGTCTTCTCCCCCTCAACCACCCCTTTATCCATAGCAGCAATTTGCCTCCAATGCCACACTGCTCCAATTTGTGCAGCAGTCTTCCATGTGCAACAGTATCAAAAGCCTTTCTAAGATCCAAGTATATAATATCAAAGTTATTCCCTGCATCCAGTTCTTTTGTGACTGCCTCATAGTATCCAATCAAACTGGTCAGGCAAGACTTCCCCTTAACAAAACCATGCTGTGTCCGAGCTATAACTGAAGTCTTGTCTAGATGATCCTGCAGTGCTTCTTTAACCAGTGCCTACATTAATTTTCCTGGAGCAGAAGTTAAACTCACAGGTCTATAATTACGTATGTCAGCCTTTGATCCTCCTTTGTGAATTGGGGTCACATTTGCACATCTCGAGTCCATGGGTACCTCCCCCGAGTCCAAGGAAGCTCTCATAATTATGGCTAAGTTTTGCTTACTTCCTTTGCTGCCTCCTTTAATATAACTGGATAGATCCCATCCACCCCAGGTGCCTTTCTTGTGTTTATCTTCAACAATTTCTCCTCCACTTTACTCTCAGTTATTACAAGATTATCTAGATTACTGCCAGAATTTAATATACCTCTGGCATACACCTCACTGAATAACTCCTCATTTGTGAATCTCGATGCAAAATATTCATTTGGTTGGTTAGCTACCTGAGCAGGATCATCAACAGTTGAACCATCGATATCAAGTGGACCAATCTGATTCATCCCCTTCCTTCTAGAGTTTACATAAGAAAAGAACTCTTTACTGTTTTTCTTTGCATCCTTTGCCAAAGATTTCTCATAATCTGCCTTCGCCTGCCTAACCTCCTTTGTAACTTGTTTACAGATCAACTTATATCTATCATAGGCTTCTGCGTCACTTGTTAATTTATATGTATCCCAAACATTTTTCTTCTCTCTCATATGTCTCATTAGTTCATCTGACATCCATTTAGGCCTAAACCTTGAACAATATTTCTTAGTTGGTATGTAAAGCCTGGTAGCTTCCAAGATAAGTTCTTTTAATGCTTGCCATTTTGAATGCTAAATCAAACTTTGCTGATTTTGCTGTTTGCTCAGATAATCATTCTAAATCATATTTATTTTTGGATAATTGTCATATTTTAAATGAAAAGAGATGGGATTGTGATCACTAGTTATAAAATGCTCTAAAACTCTTCAATTATACAATTTATTAAAATAGAAGTTGTATCCAATATAATCTATATAAGATTGCCCGCATATAGTTGAAAATGTAGGAGGTTGCCCATTGACATTTACATATCCTGAAGTAATAACCCTCTATCGTCAACACTGGAATGCATGGCTAGAATAATACGACACATTGTTAAAATAATACAATTTTTTTTTTTTTTTTTTTTTGGCTGGTGCAGCATAAGCCATAGGCTTTCTTGCACCATGCGGCCATTACTAATACTAACTTGTTAAATACTAATACAAAACTTTTCTAAAAAATTTATAAATGGCTCAAATAATTTATAAAGGACTCTGAGCATTGAGAAAATGGAGACCAGATAAATGCTGCCAACTATCATCAAGAAACACTACATGATCTTTAGAGAAAGATTTTACTTTTATTACAACCAAATCAGATTTCCTTACCACTAATGATACTTTTGGCTGTAACCCTTCTGAAATAATCCAGTAACTTCAGGGATATCCTCAAACAACGTGTGAAACTTTGTATGGCTCTTGTATCATGACAATATCTATATCATCCCTCTTCTCCGTTTCAAAGTTGTGATCTGCTGTTTGTTCGGCCTGTTTTTCTTAAATTTACAATTAGAACACACAGGATCACCTTTCTTTACAAAACTTAGAGATTTCTGTAATTAAGACATTTGTAGCAGTATGTTACAGAAAATACTTCCTTTACAGTACACAAATTTCCTATACAGAAAGGACAAACATAATAGGAGGAGGGGTATGCACAATTAAGAAACAAAATTAAAGGCAGTGTATCCAGTTGACATGGGGGCACCAGTGCAATGTCGAGTCAGTTTGGTGTGACATAGTACAGGGAAAATAAAAATGAGTAGGAATGGGTTATAGACCTAATGACCCTGATGAGGACAACGACCAACTGATCAGAAAAATAGAGTAGGTCAGTAAATCAGAATGTGCTTTAATGGAGGATTTTAACTTTCCAGACACTGACTCGAACTTGTGAGTTGTCACGTAAACTAGAAAGACTGGTAGATTTATCGGATTACTGTTTCCTAGAGCAGAAGGTTAGAGGCAACAAGAGAGTAAAATTCTTGATCTGCTTATCAGCAGTGATTATTCATGCATTTAGAATCTGAAGATTAAAGAACAACTAAGTGACAGTGATCAGTGTATCGATTTAGGATTTAATTAAGGATGTTTGCTGATGCTATCGAGGCAGAGTTAGGTGGGTTAGAAAACTGGGCCAGTAAATCAGTCTTATAATGGGGGATTTTAATTTCCCAGAATTTGTGGGTTAGCATTAGCATTAGTAGAGGCATATGATGCAAGAAAGCAAGCTTATGCAGCATCAGCAAAAAAAAAAAAAAAAAAAACACAAGCTCCCATTTCACCCTTCTGTTCGTTCCAAGTACATCTCCAGCTCAGCCTTAAATTTATTTAGGCTATCAACTTCCCCGACCAAGGATAGAAGTCTGTTCCACCAACAAACCACCCGCTGGCTAACGGCAAACTTCCACACATCTATTTCTCATCTCTTTCCTCAATTTGAATTTATGCCCTCTCAAATGATTATTCTGAGCAAGAGGAAGATTTCCATCAGCATTGAGCATGCTCAAGCCATTCAAGGCTTTATACACCTCAATCAGATCATCTTGCAGGGGCCTAGTCTCCAGACAATGTAATTTGCAAAATTTAAGCCTTTCTTCATAACAGCAACCCTTTGTTCCATTCACTAATGCCCTTCTCTGTGCTCGTTCCAACAGCTCAAAATCCTTCTTAAAATGAGGCCTCCAGACCTGTATACAGTACTCAAGGTGTTGCCTGACCATTGCCTTATATAAGGGGATAATCACCTCCTTATGCCTGCTAGAAAAATTCCTGTATATCATTGACAAGACACCATGAGCTACTCTTGCAGACTGTCTGCACTGCTCAGAAAACTTCATATCTGCCTGCACAATTACCCCCATGTCCTTTTCGTTCTCTACTACTGTCAGTGTAGTACCATAGAGTTGATATGTCACTCTGGGGTTGCTGCTTCCTATATGTAGTACTTTTCATTTGTCAATGTTAAACTTCATTTGCCACCTCTCAGCCCATCTGCTCAACTTTTCTGGATCCTGTTGCAGCAGCGTACTGTCATTAGTGTCCTTAACAACCCTGCCAACCTTCGTATCGTATGCAAACTTGGACATTAAGCTTGATATACCATCATCGATATCATTTATAAATACAGAAAACAACAATGGAGCCAATACTGAACCCTGAGGGACTCCTCTAATAACATTAGTCCACGATGAGCAGTGTCCATTGACACTGCTCATCATGGACTAATGAGCAATTTGCCTCCAATGCTACACTGCTCCAATTTGTGCAGCAGTCTTCCATGTGTAAGAGTATCAAAAGCTTTTCTAAGATCCAAATATATGATATCAAAGTTATTCCATGCATCTAGTTTCTTTTCGACCACATCATAGAATCCAATCAAATTGGTCAGGCAAGACTTTCCCTTAACAAAACCATGCTGTGTCCGAGCTATAACTGAAGTCTTGTCTAGATGATCCTGCAGTGCTTCTTTAACCAGTGCCTCCATTAATTTTCCTGGAACATAAGTTAAACTAACAGGTCTATAATTACTTGTGTTGGCTTTTGATCCTCCTTTGTGAATTGGGGTTACATTTTCACATCTCCAGTCCATGGGTACCTCCCCTGAGTCCAAAGAAACACTCATAATTATGGCTAAGGGTTTGCTTACTTCCTTTGCTGCCTCCTTTAATATAACTGGATAGATCCCGTCCACCCCAGGTTTCTTTTTTATGTTTATCTTCAACAATTTCTCCTCCACTTTCCTCTCTGTTATTACAAAATCATCCAGCTCACTGCCAGAGTTTAACTCACCTCTGGTATTCCCCTCCCTGAATAACTCCTCATGGGTGAATGTAGATGCAAAATACTCATTTAGTTTGTTAGCCACCTGAGCAGCATCATCAACTATTGAACCATCAATATCCAGTGGACTAATCTGATTCGTTCCTTTCCTTCTAGAGTTTACATAGGTAAAGAACTCTTTGTTGTTTTTCTTTGCATTCTCTGCCAAGGATTTCTCATAATCTGCCATTACCTGCCTAATCTCCTTTATGACTTGGTTATAGACCAGCTTATATCTATCATAGGCTTCCATGTCACCCATTAATTTATATGTATCCCATGCATTTTTCTTCTCTGCCACATGTCTCATTAGTTCATCTGACATCCATTTAGGCCTAAACCTTGAACAATATTTCTTAGTTGGTATGTAGAGCCTAGTTGCTTTCAAGATAAATTCTTTGCATGCTTCCCATTTTGAATTTTCTGTTGGTAACACCATCAGTTGGTCCCACTGTATAGAATTTAAATACTGTCTCAGACCACCGTAGTCACCTTTAAGAAAGCAAAAATCCTGCCCTTTACCCCTGATGGTAGTTACCTCTTTGAGTAAATCGCACTTCAGCACACTGTGATCATCGCCACCTATTGGTTCCTTTATCTGCAGATTCTTAATGTATGAAGAATCATTACTGATAATCAGATCAAGGGTATTACTCCCTCTAGTTGCCTCCCGAACATGCTGATGTTAAAAACAATCATCCAAGAAATCCACAAAAGCCTTGCTAGTGTGTGAGATTGTGCAAGGCTCAAGGGGTAGAATTTTTTTCAGCCTGGTCTGTACTTGTTAACAGAAGAGACTGCTTTTACAGTGATGGGATACTTGTTTGTTATTTGGTTTTTAGGAGCATTAGCAACTAAGGCCATATTGCTCCAGGAATATGCGTAGTCATTCCCTGATCTTTCCACATCCTCCGTATCTGGTGGTGACGGGCTCAAACCCCGGTCTAATCAAGAAGCGTGTGCTATGCACTGCTGCTCCTTCCCACCTGGCTACGGAGGTGCCCTGCTTCTACAGCGATGGGATACACTTAAATAGAAAGGGTACAAGAATATTTGCTGATGATATCGAGGCAGTGTTAGGTAGGTCGGAAATCTGCTAGCTTGGGGGGATGCAAGGACTAATAGATTAATAGTAGCCACTGGCAGAAGTGAAAGAACATCTTTATGCTTGGAATCGTGAATAAAGACCACTTTTCAGGCTTGGGAGCTTGCACTAAAGAAACCCATGCAATTTCTTTTCTTGTCATTTGCACCCCTATTGTAAAAAATACAGATCTTTTTATGCCTGGTAATATATCCTCTCTTCTTAAAACCAAAGGGCAGAGTAATTGCAGAAAATTTCACTCTTGTAAATGCAATAGTTCTGTCCTTACTGAGATGCAAAACTTCAACATCAAATATTTATGCAAATATTATAGGGAAAATATAAAATGTTTAAGGCCACCAATGGAAAAACCATTGGTGGCCTTAACATTATTCTTGTTGCTCTTTCCATTGGTGGCAAAAACGAGAGAATGGAAGGTGTCCCACATTACGATATTTGCCCCTAAAGATGGGTCAAATTTTGACTTTCAAAATTTGAGTCTATCTTTGAAGGAAAATCTCAGGCAGCAAACGAGTATAAGAGCTCATATTTAGTTAGGCTGAATTCATGCAATGTTAAATGGAATGCCCAAAGAAGAAGGTACCAAAGGTTTTTGAGCCTGGACACCAAAAGTTTTGCATTCTCTGCCAAAAGTTACTAGGTATGTCATGTTTCAAAGCACTACCTCTCATGTTGTGCAACAGTAACACTTAAAATTTTGAAATTTTTTTGTGATTTGCTTTGCATCACACAAGTGACCTCCAACAAGAAAAGGTGCTGGTGCCTCGAGAATACTATATTTTGAATTGAATTTTTGCACAGCTTCTTTGGAAACCTGTTTGAACATCAGCACCAAGTTTCAACAAAACTGAAAATGGTTGATTCCAGAAAGCAAGGACCGTGTCAAGTGGCCTAATCTTCAAAATTAGGCCACTTGACATGGAATCACCCGTAAGGCAAACTACTGGAGCTGGACAAGCAACGTGTTTTTTTTTTTTTTTTTTTTGTTCTATACTTTATAAGTTTTTCTTCTTGCATCATTTGCCATTATTATTATTATTATTAACCTGCTGAACAAAAGAAAACACCCTGAAATATAGTCTAAATCTCTCCACCTGTAATGTGAATTTATGGCCCCTAGTTCTGGATTCATTTATAATAGTGAAAATTTCACCCTTGTTCATTTTACTTTCACCTCTCAGAACCTTAGACACCTTAATCAAGTCTCCTCTAAGGTGCCTAATTTTCAAGCTCTATAGTCTACACATTCAAAAGGCTTTCCTCATATAGATAGGCCTCTCCCTTCTCACCAGGTGCATTGCCCATCTTTGGACCCCTTCAAGAAACTGTTTTTTTAGATGCAGTCTCCATATCTGAACACAGTATTCCAAGTGTTCAGATATGGAGTGATCTTAGAATTCCAAGTGGTCTTAGAATTGTCTTATATAAGGGGAATATGACCTCGCTATCTCTACAGGCAAATATACAATAAATCACTGATATGTCAATAAATCATGGGCCTCGATTGACACTGACTAGAAAACTTCATATTTTCCTCTTAGAGAACTTCATGTCTGACCATATTGTAACTCCTAAATCCTTTTTTTTTGTTTCCACTGGTTTTAGTTTTACCCACAAAGTGTATAAGTTATTCTGGGATTGACATTACCTAAGTGTAAGATGTATTTTTAAGCATAAAAACACAGCTGCCATTTTACTGATCATCTGTGAAGGCTATTTAGTAAGTTGTCTTGAAAAGCTCTACATGGCACTGATCTATAACTCCTCCACCAATCTTGACAACATGCCCTGTATCCTTTCATTAATGTCGTTAGGAAAATCACCAGCTGTATTCCCAGATCAAATCCTTGGGTAAGCTGTAATCACAACCCTCTGCTTTCTGCCTTGTAACCACCTTGTAATCCACATAAGGATTTTTCCTGTGAGTACAATAACCTCTCATTTGGGACTCATCCTTTGCTGAAATCCAAGTAAACAATGCCCAAATTATTTCCTCCTTTCAGCACATGAATATATCTGTCAAAAGAGCAAACCAAGTTAGTTAAACATCATTTTCCCTTTACAGAATTACATTTTTATCTAAATAATCCTATACTGTCTCCAGGATTTTATCTACCACCGAAGTCAGGGCAACCAGTCAGTAGTTATTCACTCCACTCTTTGAACCAATTTTATGTATTGGCAATCAGTGGCACCTTCATGACTAACCTTATTGGTTTGGTATACACTCTTCAAGGAGCCTTACTTGTCTTTAGGACTCATTTAAACTTTAGGCTAAAAGTTTTTCTAATAATCTTCTGAAATTTCAATATCACTGATTTCATGCTTTCTAACTTCACTTGAATAGTTTCTCCTGACTAAAAGGGTTTTTCTTCTTTAAATATCACTGCAAATTAGTTGTTCAATCCATTTGAAATATCAGCTGGCTTGTCTAAGACTTTCCTGCACCAATTACTTTACCAATCAGAAGAAACTTACTTTTTCTGCCACTCGGAGAAATCAATCTCTCAACTGTGACAATTATTCACTGTACGATTCCTTTCGCTTCAAAGGTGGTACTTGTGCACATGTCTCCTTTATTATTCCCTGTCAGAGATGTAGTCATTTGTAATTCCTATTTTTGACCTTCTATGGAAGTTCTCCAAAATCCACTAATCACTTGAAACTCTTTCACTTTCTTTCTTTCTTTGAAACTACTTTCTCCAGTCCTAACGGTCTGGAGGCCTCATTTCAAGAAGGATGTAGAGCTGCTGGAACGAGTACAGAGAAGGGCAACAAGATTAGTGAATGGAACAAAGGGTTGCTCTTACAAAGAAAGGCTTAAGTTTTGCAAATTACAGTGTCTGGAGACTAGGCACCAGTGAGGTGATCTGTCTGATAGAGGTGTATAAAGCCTTGAATGGTTTGAGCATGCTCGATGCTGATGGGATTCTTTCTCTTGCTCAGAATAATCACCTGAGAGGGCATAAATTCAGATTGAGGAAAGACAGATGTAGGATAGATGTGCGGAAATTTGCCTTTAGCCAGCAAGTAGTTGGTTGGTGGAACAGACTTCCATCCCTTGTTGTGGAAGTTGATAGCCTAAATAAACTTAAAGGCTCAGCTGGACAGGTATTTTGAATGAACGGGGAGGGGTGAAATGGAAGCGTTTTTTTTTTTTTTTTTTTTTCTGGCTGATGCTGCATAAGCTTGCTTTCTTGTACCATATGCCTCTACTAATGCTAATTATGCTAATGCTAAAGTGTGAAACCGGTGATGTGAAATGAAGCCCTGGATCAGGCCATAAGAGAGTGACTATGCCTTCCCAAGATTGATATAGTCTGTCCTCGTATAGCACGATAGTTGTGTTCCTAGAAAACCTTGTGCAATGCAAAATCGTGCAATATAAACAACAGGCCCTATGGGAAAAGTGGGGTTAGGTGCACCGCCCAAGACTGAACACACATTTGGAACCAAAACATTACCAAACACAATAAATAATCGTAATAAAATACTTACATATTTTATTACGTAATAAAATATTGCTACTGCTTTTGCTTCTATCGTAAGCAAACTTGTTTTTTGTTTGATTTTCTATCCAAACAGATGACAGCCGTTCCATCTCTTCCAATTCTTTGTGTCTTAATCTAATGGATTTTAATTACACTTTGTGTTGTTCCTGCTATGAAAGTTGTTTTTATTTTCTCTGCATTCTTTCTAATTCTCGGCGTTGCCTCATTTTGGTCTGTAGCACGTGCAATATCACATGGTCTTTCATTTCGCTCAAAGCGTTTCACAATTTCATATTTTTTTCTCTATCGACAGAGGCAGACTGGCCATAAGCCTCACCGGGGAAACCCCGGTGGGCCGGAG
This sequence comes from Mastigoproctus giganteus, assembly GCF_048544385.1. Lineage (NCBI taxonomy): Eukaryota > Metazoa > Arthropoda > Arachnida > Uropygi > Thelyphonidae > Mastigoproctus > Mastigoproctus giganteus. The sequence continues at coordinate 277,907,887 of NC_143575.1, read as the reverse complement.
GCCGGTGTGATTTTGGCCATAAACCGTAGTATGAGGCCACTATAAATTTTCCCGGGTAAGAATTTTTGACCCAGTCCGCCTCTGTTTATCGTTATTGCTTTTTTTTTTTTCTCTCTCTCTGAATCTGCAGTGTCTTCGCCAGGACGCTTCCTTTTCACACCTTTTTAAGTATTTTACTAATTTTTAGGGAATAAAGCGCAATTACAAAACGAGGAGGCACGCTTGATACACATAAACAAAGCTGCGCCCGTGTAGCAATTGAATAAAGAACACCGTAAAGGCCGAGATACACTATTAACACCTCACATTTTACTAAAGCACATTTCTGGGGGTTATTACCATAAAACAATAAAAACAATTTCCAGTTGTGTTTCTGCTAGTGGAATCTGTTATAAACTGGTAGTCAACTCCATCTAATTGCATTTGCGGTTATACCGATAGCTGGAATTGTGTTGGTTTTTACGTTATTATGGTGAAATGTGTTTCCCCTTCACTGATATAAAAAACATAAATACATTTTCAGAATCTTCTCTTCATTCCTATCGTGTTGCGTTCAGTTGGGATGATTCTGCATTCGACTGCCATTTCTTGTAAACAAAAGGCGAATCGTGCATAAGCGAATTCGGTTCGTGTTATATAAGATATCGTTCCCCTATTTATAAATCGTGTATGATCGAATTCGTGTAATGTAAACACGTGTTATACGAGGACCGACTGTATTTGAAACAGGCTATACCTTATAATCGCCATGCTAGTGCTCCTGATCAAAAATTAGATTTTGAGATTGCTTCTGGTGTTGAAACAAGTGCATGAATCATCCAAAGACGGGTTTCAGAATGTGGCCTGCATGCCTATCGGCACAAGAAGAAGCGTTTGTTGACCCAACAAATGAGGAAGAAGCAACTTGCTTGGGCTAAAATGCATGTTTCATGGATAAAAGAGCAATGGAACACCGTCATCTTTTCTGACAAATCAAAATTCAACCTGAATGGCTCGGATGGGAAGCAATATGTCAGAAGACAAAAATCAGAAGCATACCATCCTGACTGCATAACACCGATGGTAAAGTTCCCCGCCGGTCAGATGATCTGGGGATGCATAACAAGCAAAGGGATGGGGCGAATTAAGTTTATTAACAGAACGGTGAATGCAGAAACCTACACTGCTATCTTGGAGGAGTGCCCGAAACCCTTTATTAGGGATCACCACACAGATGTCCAAAACTGCATTTTTCAATAGGACTCAGCACCTTGCCAAACAGAAAAATTGGTAAGTTTTATGCTATTTAGATTTAATGATGAGTGTGTCTTCTTTTCTTACAAGGCTTAAAACATAATTTCTGTTTCCCTCGTTTTTCTCCCTTAAGGTGCAACGTACCTCAAAAATGCTGGCATTACAGTGTTGTACTGGCCCGGCAACAGTCCACATTTGAACCCTACTGGTACATCATGTCTAAAATAGCTCAGAAGAAGCCAACAAGTAAGATTCAGCTGCAGGAGAGCATTGTAAGGGCAATCGTATATCCAGAAGTTGATTAACCCTATGCCAGATTGTTGCAAGGCTGTAATTACAGCTCGAAGAGGAACAACAAAATATTGAGGACTTATTTTGCAGACTTACAGTACATAATACTATTACGTTAACTTGCCATTTCAGTTTGTACACGTAAACGCAATAAAATGTATGTTTGGTTGTCATGATTGCCATTTGCATGATTTCTCATATTTCCATTAATTACACATTTTACTCTTTGGGAAGATATTTATGGCAATTAGGTATATCAGGTGGAGTCTTTTTATTGGATTTCATTCACAGAGATATATATCCCATCTAACAAATGCATTTTGAACATTTCTGCAACCCACAATGCAGCGCAAAACATTATTTGCAAAATTCACAAGTGATGTAGTTTTTTTGTCCGCCACTGTATATTTCAGATAACGTTAATTTAATTTCTTCCTCTTCATCACTGCTAAGCACAATCAAATGAGAATGTTTTCTCTGTCGCAGAATATCTTCACCTGAACTTTCTTTTGTAGTATCTTGATTTCGTATATCTTTCTGCTCTCTTTAAAAATTCAGTAATGTGGGTTTTTTTTGCTTTTGCTTGATAGATGTTTCTAAATTTCATGATATGGAGCTAGGCATTTTTGAATCTCCCTTTTGAACTTTGTGCTCCTTTCAGTCATAGGATCTGCATTCAAAAAGTGAGATTCTAATTGCTTGGCTAAGTTTATGTTTTCCCATATGCTTTTTAGTGTAAAATTTGGAACTTCAGAATTTTCAGCTGCACTATCATCCTCTGAATTGATCTAGCTTACCTCCAATACCAATTTCCACCAAATCCGCTTTCCAGCCTCTTTTTATATCAGTAATTCTTGAATGCCTTCAGCATCCATATAACAAAACCTTCCCCTCCTACCGACTTAGCAAGTTCTACTATCGCACCGATTCCGTTTTCTGCCAGTTCAACTATATCTCCTGAATGAACTGACTCTGGACATACATTTTTCCAACACGCATTTAATGTTGACAATTTTAATCCTTTGAGCGATAAAGCTATGATTCCAATGCAGACAACAATTGAAAAATGTCTCCATGACTATCACTTCAATAGATTAGAATCTTTTTTTTTCCAAAATACATTGTAATGATTTTCTGATGTTTTAAACTTAGTTTTAAAAGTAGATATAATGCCCTGATCTAATGGCTGAATTAAATAAGTTGTATTAGGTGGTAGAAACATTACTTCAACATTTGGATGACTTTTTTGGATAGCCTGGCACATTATCCAATAGTCGTAAAACTTTGAAATATAGATTTTTTTCCACTTTAAATAGTTTTCCACAGCTAGCACAAAACAATTTAGAAACCATTCTTTAAGTAAATTGGCAGTTACCCAAGCTTTTTTTTGCATTCCAATATACCAGTAACATGTTTTTATTTACACCTTTTGTTGCACAAGGATTAGAGTAGCTATAAACTAGTATAGGTTTTATCATGGAATTATCCTCCTGATGCATTACTGCACATAAGTAACATTACACCATCTTTTGATGCCTCAAAACTTGGTGCTGTTTTCTCTTTTTTTGAAATAAATGTTCTGTTTGGCATTTTTTCCCACCGCCATTGAAAACTTGATGTGGTGTGTATCCATGCTCTTCAATCATTTTTTTGAAATTCCTCTACTTCTTGGCAGCTTCAATATCAGCCGCTGCATTTTCCCCTTGAATTCTTATGTTATGAGAAGTGGTTTTTAAATTTCTCAAACCAACCTTTACTGGCAACAAACTCCGGGTTAATAGATGCTTCTCCATTTTCTTTTAAATGTTATAAATTTTTAGTGTCTTGTTTAATTACATTGCCGTCTAATGGAATCAGTTTTTTACTACTATAGTCAATCCAAATACTGAGCACTTTTCCCATTTTCTAAATTATTGGTGCTCGGGACAAGTTGTCATATTTGCAGAAATGAAAGATCCTGCAGCAAAACAGCAGTTCTAATTTTCTGTTCATTTTTCTTTATGGTCCAGATTGTTGCTTCATTTAAATTTAAACTTTTTTCAACGTATGATACCTTTTCCCCTTTTTTAAGACTCCAAAATTTATATCTTTGATTCTACAGAAATAAAGTTTCTTTTGAGCAGTGCTTTTTTACTTTCCTTAGGCATAATTTATGGCTGGAATTTAATTCACAACAGAGAATTATTCCAATACAGTTCCTAAGAACAAAATTTAGTAATATGAACCTGGAAAAATTTATAAACATTCAAATAAAAACCAAAATAAGCAAAATAATCACAAACTGCACACTTTAAAGTCACAATTTTTTATGGTCAAACAAGCACAAGTTCAATAGCACAGAACCTAACATGGGGATTTCCCAACAAAATAAAATTTGAGGATTTCCCAATAATTTTTTTTGCATAACGACTAGCAAGTCAACGGCGGGGATTCAAAAAGAATGGAAATGTTGAAAAATTACATCCAACATAATAGCAGGGTTGTCCCTGCACAAAAGCTCAAAAATATAGTGTTATGCGAGTTTTCCTGCAATTCTCTAACCGTGTTATATAAGTACCATGTTGTGTGAGGATTGATGAAATTTATCAATGCTAGAGCGAAACTGTGTTGTCGAAGTACTATGTTATACAGGGTTTGCCTGTATATATTACCCTTGATTCTCCTAAGGCCTTAAGGTCTCTTCAGTGATACTGGTTAAGATGCTTGCCTTTGTTCATATGTATTCTAAAACTACAAAATAGGTTCCTTTAAACTAGAACTTCATGCCACTATTAAAAATTTTCCCCAAAAGCCTTGCAGAATACTTCTAGCTTTGATTTAATCCACACAACTTTTACCGTAAGTTCCTTCTATTATGTCTGAGCAGAACTACAAACATAAATACATTCAGTAACTCAAATTCAGCATGGTCATATATTTATCCAAAAATCTCTAGTTTATGTGAAATTAAAGTCATTAATTCCCATACAAATAATAATGCTCTGTTTAACCCCTTAGAAACTAGTAACTTGTTGGTAATATTAATTTTATTGGACATACCATGGTTCTGATATACTTATCCTTATTAGAAAATGTTTCTCTGACAACACAGTCGCCCAATAAAACTATATTCTACTGGAGCAGAGCTCGATTATTCTCTTCAGGCCTGAATCTGGAGCACATCACCTAGCAGGTTACTAGATATTTGAGTCTCTAATGAATCCTCAGGTTTGTACATCTCAAAGACATCTACACTTTTGTAAGAGCACCCTTTTTTTCCTCCTCACTAATTTTTTGTTGCCCTTCTCTATAACAGATACACATCCTTCCTAAAATGAGTCTTCCAGATCTGAATGCAGTACTCAAGATATGGCCTAACCATTGCCTTATACAACAGGATAATCCCATCCTTATCACTGCTGGTAAAATTATTTTATCACGGACAAAACCCATGAGATGTGGTGGCAGCCTGTCAGCACCACTGCCGAGAGAACTACATATCTGACAACACAATTACCCCCCCCCCAGCCCTTCATTTTTCGCTAATCTAAGTGTAGTACCAAACAGTTGGTATGCTACTGTGGAGTACTGCTATCCATATGCAGTAGTTTGCATTTGTCAATGTTAAACTACACTTGCCATTTCTCAGCCCATCTGTCTAACTTTTCTAGATCCTGTTGCAGCAGCATACTGTCATTACTATTATTAACCACACCCTGCCATTCTTTGTATATCATTTGCAAAATTGGACATGAACAATATGCCTTCATCGATATCATTGATAAATACAGAAAACAACAAAGAGCCCAGTACTGAACCCCCAGACTCCATAACAACAGTCCAAGAAGAACAGTGTCCAGTGTCCCACTCAACCACACTTTTACTGATAGTAGTAACTTTCCCTTAAGGCCACACCAGCAGTTATGCCACACTGCTCCAATTTGTACAGCAATCTTTTATGTGCAACGGTATAAAAAGCTTTCCTGAAATCAAAATATATGATGTCGAAATTATTTTTTGCATTCAGTTCATTTGTTAACATTGTAGTATCCAATCAGATTATTTAGACAAGTTCACCCCTGAATAAATCTGTGCTGTGCATTTTTCTCTATATGGCTAGCATTACTTCATTACTCATTATTTCCCTAAAACAGAAATTAAGCTAACAGGTCTGTAATTGCTTGTGTATTTGCACTTCCCAGGTCATCTCATGAATAAGAGTTGCCTCATAATTATGGCTGAAGGTTTCATTACTTCCTTTGCTACCTACTTTAACAGAATTGGATAAACACCATCTGTCCCATGCACCTTTTTTTATGTTGTCTTCCACTTTCCTCTCAGTTATCACAAAATCATTCAGCTCCCTCCTAGAATTTGACACGGCTCCATTATTCCATCCATAAAAAATTCCTCATGAATTAAAAATGCAAAATACCCATTCAGTTTGTCAGTAACCTGGGCAGTATCATCAGCTGTTATGCCATTCATATCTAGCATGCCAGTGTGATTCATCCCTTACCTTCTAGTGTTTACATAAGTAAAGAAGTCTTTGCAGCTTTACTTTGCATCTTTTGACAGACTTCTCATAATCTGCCTAAGCTTTTCTAAGCTCCTTTGTGACTTGATTGCAGACTTGTTTATATCTAATGTAGGCTGTATCACTTGATAGTTTCAGGGGCACGTTATACCCTCATGGGTCCCAAGGCAAAATGGAATTTGGGGGCCCCATATAAAGAAAAAACTAATAAAGAATATTTTCAATTTCATTTTATTGTGACAACAAAACAAATTATATGACATAAGAAAAATACCTAATTCCGAAGGATAATTCAGAAATAATACATACACTTAAACTAATAAATATTTTTATACTACTTTTGTTATACAAAAGAATTTGTATATCAGTTCATTATAATCAATCCTGTTTGTGATGTCATTCTCAATACAATTTAGTGACAAATTATTTAATTTTTCTTGTCCAAGTGAACTTCTAATAGAATTCTTAACTCTTTTAAGCAGAGAGAACGATAGTTCTGCTGATGCGTTCGAAACAGGAATTGACAAAAACATTTTTAAAATTATGTTCGCATTAGGAAAAGTTGATATTAGTCCTCCTTGAATTGTTTTGTACATTAAAGAAGGTGAATATAAATTTTCATTTTTTGCAAAATATATCATAATCATCAGCCATTTTCAATCCACTGCAGGATGAAGGCCTCTCCAGCAACTTTCCAGTTCCTTCTGTTTTGTAGTCCATCTGTCATCATGTCTTTGAGCTATGTGTCCTGCCCAAGACCATTTTAGTTCTTTAGTTTTGATAAGAATGTCCTTTACTTGAGTTTGCAGCCTAATCCATGTGTTTCTCTTCTTATCAAACAGTCTGATTTCCAATATAATTTGTTCCATTCTTCGCTGTGTAGTTCTCAGCTTCTCTTCCATTCTTTTGGTGAGTGCCCAAGTTTCACTTCCATAAGTCATGGTGGGGAGGTTCATTATTTTACATTTCAGACAAACTGGGATATTGCTCTTCAGTATGTGACTATATTTCCTGAATGCTGTCCATCCAAAATTTATCCTTCCCTTGACTTCCAGCCATTTATCATTATTACATAATTATCATTATGTGGGTAGACAAATTTATCAATAATTTGTCCCAGATAAGTATATGACTCAGCCTTTTCAATTACTGCTCCTTCAATCATTATGTCCCTTTCTGTGGCATACTTGTTCATCATTACTTTTGTTTTAGCCATATTCATCTTTAGTCCAAAATTCTTACTAACTGTGATCCACAATGTCATCTGCAAATCATAAATGGGTACTCTCAAAATGTATAAAATGTGTTAATTCCTTAAAAACATTAACATCAATGTCATCTGAAAACAGTTATTAAATTACAGTGGCTGACAAAAAAACTGCATTACTTGTGAATTTCACAAATAACGTGTTTTGCACTGCATTGTGGGTTGCAGAAATGTTCGAAATGCATTTGTTAGATGGGATATATATCTCTGCGAATGAAATCCAATAAAAAGACTCCACCTGATATACCTAACTGCCATAAATATCTTCCCAAAGGGTAAAATGCATAATTAATGGAAATATGAGAAATCATGCAAATGGCAATCATGACAACCAAACATACATTTTATTGCATTTACATGTACAAAACGAAATAAAAGTTAACATAATAGTATTATGTACTGTAAGTCCGCAAAATAAGTCCTCAATATTTTGTTGTTCCTCCTCGAGCTGCAATTACAACCTTGCAATGATCTGGCATAGAGTTAATCAACTTCTGGATATAGGGTTGACCAATTTCATGGTACCACACTTTACAATGCTCTCCTGCAACTGTTGGCTTCTTCTGTCCAATTTTAGATGACATTATGTACCAGAAATTTTCAATAGGTTTCAAATCTGCACTGCTGCAGGCAGTACAACACTGTAATGTCAGTATTTCTGAGGTATGACTGCACTTTAAGGGAGAAAAACGAGGGAAAACAGAAATTATGTTTTAAGTCTTATGAGACAAGAAGACAAACTCATCATTAAATCTAAATAGCATAAAACTTACCAATTTTTCTGTGTGGCAAGGTGCTGAGTCCTGTTGAAAAATGCAGTTTTGGATGTCTCTGTGGTGATCCTTAATAATAGATTTCAAGCTATCTTCCAAGATAGCAGTGTAGGTTTCTGTATTCACCGTTCTGTTAATAAACTTAATTCGCCCCACCCCTTTGCTTGTTATATATCTCCAGACCATATGATCGGCGGGGAACTTTACGGTCTGTGTTATGCAGTAAGGATGGCATGCTTCCGATTTTAGTCTTCTCGCATATCGCTTCCCATCCCATCCATGCAAGTTGAATTTTGTCTGCGCGGGTAGCACAGTGGTATGGTCCACCGTCCACCCAACATCAGGTGGAAAAGCCCCCGGTTTGAATCCTGTTGATAACGCGAGAAACTTTAGTGGGCTTTTTTTACTCCGTGGCTGAGTTAGTCGGTCTCAGGCATAGATATCAAGGTTTTTTCCCCCCAGAAACTGAGGTTTTTTCATCCAGTAAACAGGCAAATCGACCAGAGAACACATGCAATTTACAGACAATAAATATATAGGTATATGTAATAATTTATGGGACCTTAATATCATAATTTTGTTGTATGTTTTTTTTTGCAGATTGAATTTCGATTTGTCAGAAAAGACAGTGTCCCATTGCTCTTTTGTCCATGAACGATGCGTTTTAGCCCAAGCAAGTCACTTCTTCCTCATTTGTTGGGCCAACAGAAGCTTCTTCTTGGGATGATAGGCATGCAGACCACATTCCGAAAGCCATCTTTGGATTGTTGGTGCACTTGTTTCAACACCAAGTCAAAGTCCAATTTTAGGTCAGGAGCACTAGCATGTTATACCATGGGAAGGCGTAGTCACTCTCTTACGGCCTGATCCAGGTCTTCTCTTTACATCACCGGTTTCACGTTTTAATTTCACCACCCGGGATACTGTTGACTCGTGACAGCTCATTTTAACAGTGATAGCACACGTAGAAAGCCCTTCCTGGGACAGAGAAACAGCTATACTTTTTTTTTTTTCTTAATGTCAACTGAACTTATGAAGTCATGCTTACACCCCCGCAATACTAATGAGCATGTATACCTTTCCAAAGCCATATTTATAGAAACGGCTGATGCAATACCTTTGCTTTGCGACGAACAAAATTACTGTAATCAAACAATATCTTAAAAGTTTCACAACAAATGTTACTTTTTTTTTTAAGGTGATGCACTTTTTTTGTCCACCACTGTATATAATAACAATGATTTTAAAAGATTTACAGCATGTTGTATATTCAAATCTTTATTTTGAAGATTTTCAAATTCGTTTGCAAAAATATTTTTCTCTTCCACTTTCAATTATTACCATAGCTTGTGAGAAGCTTTAACTGCATTTTGCTGCTAGTTCCAGATAAGCGGTCATCTGCGTTCTACGTGGGAACACCCTTAAGCATAAGGCTGTCAGGGGGTGCTGTTCCATACAAGGAAGTCTTTACTTTTTCAATTAACTCAACTATTTATTATTATTATTAGCTATATGGTGCAAGGAAGCCTGAGGTTTATGCAAAAAATTAAAAAATTCCGAGTTATCCTGAGAGAGGGTTTTTTTTTTTTTTTTTTTTTTAGGAGCATTAGCAACTAAGGCCATATTGCTCCGGGATATGCGGTGGTCATTCCCTGACCTTTCTGCATCCTCCGTATTTGGTGGTGACGGGCTCGAACCCCAGTCTAATCAAGAAGCGTGTGCTACGCACTGCTGCTCCTTCCCACCTGGCTATGGAGGCACCTCCCTGAGAGAGAGGGAGAGTCAAAAGTAGAAGGGAATCACCAAGAAAGAGAAGAAAGATGATATACAGCTCAGGATCCTGGGTGTGCCAAGCCCATACTCACCAGATGTGAGCCCCTGAAGAACTAAATATAAAATTTCATCAAAATCGGTAAAACCATTTTTGAAGAAACTAATTTTCAAATTAATCTTCAAGTTCATCGATCTTCAAGAAGAAAGTCAGTTACTGATAAAAATCACAGCAGAGTTTTTCAAACAGTGATTTTTGGGCCCCTGCCTCAGATTGGGGGACCTAGGCAGATGTCTTTTTTTTTTTTTTTGCCTATTGGATAATGCACCCCTGGATAGTTTATATACGAGGAACATGCTTTGTAAAATGGATAGGTGGAACAGGAGCAGGGTATGTCTGCCAAGGGCAAAGGTTGATGACGTAGAGCAGATATCATCTTTAAGGGCTCAAAAGGTGATATAGTTGTACACATTGGCACTAATGATATTAGCATTAGCATTAGTAGAGGCATTTGATGCAAGAAAGCAAGCTTATGCAGCATCAGCCAAAAAAAAAAAAAAAAACCCCCACTTCCACTTCACCCCTCTGTTCGTTCAAAATACCTGTCCAGCTGAGCCTTAAACTTATTTAGGCTATCAACCTCCACCACGAGGGATGGGAGTCTGTTCCACCAACCAACCACCCGCTGGCTAAGGGCAAATTTCCGCACATCTATCCTACATCTGTCTTTCCTCAATTTGAATTTATGCCCTCTCAGGTGATTTTTCTGAGCTAGAGGAAGAATCCCATCAGCATTGAGCATGCTTAAACCATTCAAGGCTTTATACACCTCTATCAGATCACCTCGCTGGTGCCTAGTCTCCAGACACTGTAATTTGCAAAACTTAAGCCTTTCTTCGTAAGAGCACCGCTTTGTTCCATTCACTAATCTTGTTGCCCTCCTCTGTATTCGCTCCAGCAGCTCTACATCCTTCTTGAAATGAGGCCTCCTGACCTGTATACAGTACTCTAGGTGTGGCCTGACCATTGCCTTATACAATGGAATAATCACCTCCTTATCCCTTCTAGAAAAATTTCTGTATATCATTGACAATACTCCATGAGCTACTCTTGCAGCCCGTCTGCACTGCTCAGAGAACTTCATATCTGCCTGCACAACCACCGCCAAGTCCCTTTCATTCTCTACCACTGTTAGTGTAGTACTACAGAGTTGATACGTTGCTCTGGGGTTGCTGTTTCCCATGTGTAGTACTTTACATTTGTCAATGTTAAACTTCATTTACCACCTCTCAGCCCATCTGCTCAACCTTTCCAGATCCTGTTGCAGCAGCATAGTGTCAGTAGTGTCCTTGACAACCCTGCCAACCTTTGTATCATCTGCAAACTTGGACATTAAGCTTGATATACCATCATCAATATCATTTATAAATACAGAAAACAATAATGGACCCAACACTGAGCCCTGAGGGACTCCACTAATAACATTAGTCCACGATGAGCAGTGTCCATTGATTACCACTCTCTGTCTTCTCCCCCTCAACCACCCCTTTATCCATAGCAGCAATTTGCCTCCAATGTCACACTGCTCCAATTTGTGTAGCAGTCTTCCATGTGCAACAGTATCAAAAGCCTTTCTAAGATCCAATTATATAATATCAAAGTTATTCCCTGCATCCAGTTCTTTTGTGACTGCATCATAGTATCCAATCAAGTTGGTCAGGCAAGACTTCCCCTTAACAAAACCATGCTGTGTCTGAGCTATAACTTAACCCAAGCACGGTACTAAGTACTATAGGTTTAATACCTCTCGTGTTTGGGGTTCTCATAAAAAAAAAAATAATAAAAAATAACTGAAGTCTTGTCTAAATGATCCTGCAGTGCTTCTTTAACCAGTGCCTCCATTAATTTTCCTGGAACAGAAGTTAAGCTCACAGGTCTATAATTACTTGTGTCAGCCTTTGATCCTCCTTTGTGAATTGGGGTCACATTTGCATATTTTCAGTCTATGGGTACCTCCCCTGAGTCCAAGGAAGCTCTCATAATTATGGCTAAGGGTTTGCTTACTTCCTTTGCTGCCTCCTTTAATATAACTGGACAGATCCCATCCACCCCGGGTGCCTTTCTTGTGTTTATCTTCAACAGTTTCTCCTCCACTTTACTCCCAGTTATTTCAAGATTCTGTAGATTCTTACTGTTAGAGTTGAATACACCTCTGGCATTCCCCTTGCTGAATAACTCCTCATGTGTGAATGTCGATGCAAAATATTCATTTAGTTTGTTAGCTACCTGAGCAGGATCATCAACAGTTGACCCATCAATATCAAGTGGACCAATCTGATTCATCCCCTTCCTTCTAGAGTTTACATAAGTAAAGAACTCTTTGCTGTTTTTCTTTGCATCCCTTGCCAAAGATTTCTCGTAATCTGCCTTCGCCTGCTTAACCTCCTTTGTAACTTGGTTGCATACCAACTTGTATCTATCATAGGCTTCTGTGTCGTGTTAATTTGTAAGTATCCCATGCATTTTTCTTCTCTGCCATATGCCTCATTAGTTCATCTGACATCCATTTTGGCCTAAACCTTGAACAATATTTCTTAGTTGGTATGTAAAGCCTAGTAGCTTCCAAGATAAGTTCTTTGAATGCTTCCCATTTTGAATTTGCTGTTGGTAACATCATCAGTTGGTCCCACTGTATAGAATTTAAATACTGTCTCAGTCCATCGTAGTCGCCTTTACGGAAGCAATAACCCTTCCCTTTACCCCTAATGGTAGTTACCTCTTTGAGTAAATCCCACTTCAGCACACTGTGATCACTGCCACCTAGTGATTCATTTATCTGCAGATTCTTAATGCATGAAGAATCACTGCTGATAATCAAATCAAGAGTATTCCTCCCTCTAGTTGCCTCCCGAACATGCTGATGTAGAAAACAATCATCCAATAAATCCACAAAAGCCCTGCTAGTGTGTCAGTAACCAGCCCCCAAATTCCAGTCAATATCTGGGAAATTAAAATCTCCCATTATAAGACTCTCTGATTTACTGGCCCACTCTATTTCCCTGTACAGTTCCTTATTATACTCATCAGAGTCATTAGGCCTATAACACACTCCTACTCTCAATTTTGATCTCCCAATGCTTATGTCACACCAAACTGACTCAACACTGCACTGTCCGGTGATGTCGACTGGCTTCACTTCCTTGGTTTTTATGTGTTTCTTAACTAATAGCATAACCTCTTCCCCCTTCCTATCCTGTCTATCCTTTCTGTAGACGTTGTACTCCCCAAATTGCAGTTCTGCATCCCTTATATCTCTGTGACACCACGTCTCTGATATCCCAACAATATCTGCCTTTGATGTTTTGAGCAATACCTCAAATTCATCAAATTTATTTACTAAACTCCTAGCATTGGTGTACACGCAAGTATACCTGCACCTGTTTCTATTCTTAGCTACCCTAACACAACCCATGTGTTTACAGTAGGAGACCATCAAAATCACTTAACAAGTACAGGTCACTGTTGAAAAAAAGCTGTGAATTACGGCTGAATTTGAAAGTGTCTGCAATTCTGCCCAGACACGATAGAAAGGAGTATATGATGAGAGCCTTGTCGATCAATTCGGCCCTGGAAAGATTGTGCAAGGCTCACAGAGTAGAATTTTTTTCAGCCTGGTCTGTACTTGTTAACAGGAGAGACTGCTTCTACAGGGATGGGATACACTTAAATAGAAAGGGTGCAAGAATATTTGCTGATGATATCGAGGCAGTGTTAGTTGGGTCGGAAAAACTGCTAGCTTGGGGGGGGGGGGGAATACAAGCACTAATAGATTAACAGTAGCCGCTGGCAGAGGTGAAAGTGATTCTTGCACTGCTTCTATTGGAATGAGCAGCAGCCTGGAAAACAAGATGCAGGATATTTCAGAGACTGCTGGGAGTCATTGCAGTACAAGTAAACACATGGGTTGTGTTAGGGTAGCTAAAAATAGGAACAGGTTAATGTATACTTGCGTGTACGCCAATGCTAGGAGTTTGGTAAATAAATTTGATGAATTTAAGGTATTGTTCTAAACATCAAAGGCAGATATTGTTGGAATATCAGAGACGTGGTGTCACACAGATATAAGGAATGCAGAACTGGAATTTGGGGAGTACAATGTGTACAGAAAGGATAGCCAGGATAGCAAGGGAGGAGGGGTTATGCTATTAGTTAAGAAACACATAAAATCCAAGGAAGTGAAGCCAACTGACATCGCTGGGCAGTGCAGTGTCGAGTCAGTTTGGTGTGGAAGATCAAAATTGAGAGTAGGAGTATGCTATAGGCCTATTGACTCTGATGAGTACAGTGAAACTTCCCTTTAACAGCCATGGGGAACGAAAATGTGTCCATTAGAGAGAAGTGTCCGCTAACAAGAAGTCTGAGGGAGAAAAAAAAAAAAAGAAAAATCATTAAACGTTTAATGTAAAATTAAATTAAATACAGATTTTGAACAATATTTTTGTAAATAATATACATACAATTGTGCTATGCATATTATGACTTTATCTTAAGAAAAATACATACAGTAATCACTTATTTTCTTCTGCACCTTCTTCGGGCTGATAATTTTGTTTTCAACATTTGTTTGGAGTGAAGAAACCATCGAAAGTCCTTCAGTATCTTCTTCAGCAGTGAAAAACATTTTTAAACGATTGATTTGTATGAGCACTTCTATTTTCATCGGTGGTTCGTCGTTAATATGTTCTTCGACAGAATGACCTCCTTCCATTTCTTCATCCTCATGAGGAACTTCTTGAAAAATATCGATGATAATGTTGTTGATATCTAGAGTACCATCTTCTGTAGTGAGGTTCGAGTCTATATCTTTGTAGCCAGGGTCACTTGTAGCTGAAATATCGTACATTATCAATAGATGTTGAAGTTCTTGTTCTTCTTGGTGCTCCACATTGCTGTTCACAACTTCAATTTTTGCGTTTGAGAAGCCAGACCTTACAAAACAGTTCATGACAGTTTGTTTTCTAATTGCGTTTACTGAAGAGGAAATCCATTGAATCGCATCTAGGATGCTGATTTTCTTTGCAAGGTCACTCGCACATGTTACATCGTTCATGTTTGCAATGAGATGTCTTAAAACACGTTTTCTGTAGTGAAGTTTAAAATTTTTTATTATCCCTTGATCCAAGGGATAATAAAAAATCATCTGCTGACACTCTGCAGATGTGTTTGGTGGCAGAAAAACGATTTGAATGTTGGACAATTCAATGTGCGGGTGAGATGCAGCATTATCGATGAAAAGAATAATTTTTCTGTTTTGACAAATCATGTTTTGGTTAAAGTGACTTATCCATTCGCTCATGATATCTCATGTCATCCACGCTTTTTTATTAGACTTCCAGTCAACATTCAAAAGATTCAACTTTATGCCCTTGAAACAACAAGGATTTTGTGGTTTTCCTATAACAAGAGGTTGTTCAAAATCTCCCAGCATATTTGTACACAATAGTAAAGTCAAGCGTTCCTTAGAAATTTTTCGCCCTGGCACTTTTTCGTTTTTTAGACTCATTGTTTTTTCAGGAAGAGCTTTAAAAAACAACCCTGTTTCGTCACAGTTGTAAATATCCTTAGCTTCAAAATCACGACATAAATCTTCCAATTTGATGGTCCACTCTGTTACAACCCCAGTATCAACAGATCCACCTTCACCACTTACGGTTTTCCAAGAAATTTTATGCCGAGTTTTGAACTTGTCTAGCCATCCCACAGAAGCTTTGAACTCATTTACTCCCATAGATTTCGCAACCTCCAAAGCCTTTTCCCTAATAATAGGCCCATTAATGGGAATTTTTTTAGCACGTTCGCAACAAAACCACTCATACCCATTATCAATTTGAAGTCCAACAGGTTTCGGGAATGATTTTTGAACCTGATCATTTCTGTGTTGCCAAAATTGTTTGAGCAGTTCATTTTTTTTCTTTAGGATGTCGCTTACCTGCGTCTTCCCGATTTTGAATTTTGCAGCG
Source organism: Mastigoproctus giganteus (assembly GCF_048544385.1). Taxonomy (NCBI): domain Eukaryota; kingdom Metazoa; phylum Arthropoda; class Arachnida; order Uropygi; family Thelyphonidae; genus Mastigoproctus; species Mastigoproctus giganteus. The sequence continues at coordinate 277,892,016 of NC_143575.1, read as the reverse complement.
AGATTGCGAACACTATTTTTTTGCCGATCATACGCATTAATGAGTTCAACTTTATCTTTTAAAGTTAAATGGTTATGAGAAGACACTGTGCACTTCACACGACGCTCAACAAAACTGAAAATACGAAAGGCAGACCATATTCCCCCCCCCCCTGCACACACCTAATTCATCAGAAGTTTTACACTTGCCTTAAAATTCTTGAAAAAGGGTTTAGAACCGCAACGTAAACCTTGATAAAATTCAGAGAATCGGAAATATAAAATAAACACACGATTGAGGCAATACGTGGAAGAAAAGTTCCTAGAAAACGGGCCGCAAGCTCGGCCACTGTCCGTTATGGGGAGATCAAATTAAGTGCTAATCTAAAGGAAACAGTGCAGATTGCCTGTCCACTTCCGTCACAGAGAATGTCCGCTAGACAGAAGCTGCAAACACGTTAAAACCAATAGAGGAGAGTTGGGGAATTTGAAAATGTCCGTTGTAGAGAGATGTCCGTTAGGAGAAGTTTACAGGGAAATAGAGTGCGCCAGTAAATCAGAGAGTCTTATAATGGGGGATTTTAATTTCCCAGATACTGACTGGAATTTGTGGGTTGGTCACTCACACACTAGCAAGGCTTTTGTGGATTTATTGGATGATTGTGTTCTACATCAGCATGTTCGGGAGGCAACTAGGGGAGTAATACTCTTGATTTGATTATCAGTAGTGATTTTTCATGCATTAAGAATCTGCAGATAAAGGTACCACTAGGTGGCAGTGATCACAGTGTGCTGAAGTGGGATTTACTCAAAGAGGTAACTACCATCAAGGGTAAAGGTAAGGGTTTTTGCTTTCGTAAAGGAGACTACGATGGTCTGAGACAGCATTTACAGTATTTCCCCATGTATAAGACACCTTTTTTCGAAAAATTTGGGGTCAAAAAACTGGGTGCGTCTTATACAGTGGTTGTAGATTTATTAACTTGCATTTCCCGCTTTTTCGCGCTTGTCTTTGCGTTCATTGTTACTATTATTAGGTTATGTTTTGCCACGTTCTGCCCAGAAATGGCTCAGAAAAGATTTTCGTACAGTGCTGAATTCAAGTTATGAGGAGTTGTATGAATTTTATGATGAATAAAACTTGAGTTCAATAACTTTATGTAATACATTTTTTTTTTCAAATCTCGGGCTGTAAAATTAAGGTGCGTCTTATACATGGGGAAATACAGTAAATTCTGTACAGTGGGACCAACTGATGATGTTACCAACAGCAAACTCAAAATGGGAAGCATTCAAAGAACTTATCTTGGAAGCTACTAGGCTTTACATACCAACTAAGAAATACTGTTCAAGGTTTAGGCCTAAATGGATGTCAGATGACCTAATGAGACATATAGCAGAGGAGAAAAAGGCATGGGATACATAAAAAAAATTAACATGTGACACAGAAGCCTATGATAGATGTAAGCTGGTCTGTAATCAAATTACAGAGGAGGTTAGACACACGAAGGCAGATTACGAGAAATCTTTGGCAAAGGATGCAAAGAAAACAAGCAAAGAGTTCTTTACTTATGTAAACTCTAGAAGGACGGGGATGAATCAGATTGGTCCACTTGATATCGATGGTTCAACTGTTGATGATCCTGCTCAGGTAGCTAACAAACTAAATGAATATTTTGCATCAACAATCACACATCAGTTATTCAGTGAGGGGAATTATCTAGCTTACTGCCAGACGTGTATTCAACTGAGAGAGGTGTAATAACTGAGAGTAAAGTGGAGGAGAAATTGTTGAAAATAAACACAAGAAAGGCACCTGAGGTGGATGGGATCTATCCAGTTATATTAAAGGAGGCAGCAAAGGAAGTAAGCAAACCCTTAGCCATAATTATGAGAGCTTCCTTGGACTCAGGGGAGGTACCCATAGACTGGAGATGTGCAAATGTGACCCCAATTAACAAAGGAGGATCAAAGACTAACACAAGTAATTATAGACCTGTGAGTTTAACTTCTGTTCCAGGGAAATTAATGGAGGCACTGGTTAAAGAAGCACTGCAGGATCATCTAGACAAGACTTCAGTTATAGCTCGAACACAGCATGGTTTTGTTAAGGGAAAGTCTTGCCTGACCAATTTGATTGAATAGTATGATGCAGTCACAAAAGAACTGGATGCAGGGAATAACTTTGATATTATATATTTGGATCTTAGAAAGGCTTTTGATACCGTTGCACATGGAAGACTGCTACAGAAATTGGAGCAGTGTGGCACTGGAGGCAAGTTGCTCCTATGGATAAAGGGATGGTTGAGGGGGAGAAGACAGAGTGGTAATCAATGGACACTGCTCATCGTGGACTAATGTTATTAGTGGTGTCCCTCAGGGTTCAGTGTTGGGTCCATTATTTCTGTATTTATAAATGATATTGATGATGGTATATCAAGCTTAATGTCCAAGTTTGCAGACAATACAAAGGTTGGTATGGTTGTTAAGGACACTACTGATGCTATGCTGCTGCAACAGGATCTGGAAAGGTTGAGTAGATGGGCTGAGAGGTGGCAAATGAAGTTTAACATTGACAAATGTAAAGTACTACATATGGGAAACAGCAACCCTAGAGCAACGTATCAACTCTGTGGTACTACACTGACAGAGGTAGGGAATGAAAAGGACCTGGGGATAATTGTGCAGGCAGATATGAAGTTCTCTGAGCAGTGCAGAAGGGCTGTAAGAGTAGCTCATGGTGTCTTGTCAATGCTTTTTTCAGCCTGGTCTGTACTTGTTAACAGGAGAGACTGCTTCTACAGGGATGGGATACACTTAAATAGAAAGGGTGCAAGAATGTTTGCTGATGCTATCGAGGCAATGTTAGGTGGGTCGGAAAACTGCTAGATTGGGGGGATACAAGGACTAATAGATTAACAGTAGCCACTGGCAGAGGTGAAAGTGATTCTTGCACTGCTTCTATTGGAATGAGCCGCAGCCTGGAAAATAAGATGCAGGATATTTCAGAGACTGCTGGGAATCATTGGGGTACAAGTAAACACATGGGTTGTGTTAGGGTAGCTAAGAAAAAGAACAGGTGCATGTATACTTGTGTGTACACCAATGCTAGGAGTTTAGTAAATAAATTTGATGAATTTGAGGTATTGCTCAAAACATCAAAGGCAGATATTGTGGGGATTTCAGAGACGTGGTGTCACACAGATATAAGAAATGCAGAACTGGAATTTGGGGAGTACAATGTGTACAGAAAGGATAGACAGGATAGGAAGGGAGGAGGGGTTATGCTATTAATTAAGAAACACATAAAATCCAAGGAAGTGAAGCCAGTCGACATCGCTGGACAGTGCAGTGTCGAGTCAGTTTGGTGTGACATAAGCATTGGGAGATCAAAATTGAGAGTAGGAGTGTGCTATAGGCCTAATGACTCTGATGAGTATAATAAGAAACTGTTCGGAGAAATAGAGTGGGCCAGTAAATCAGAGAGTCTTATAATGGGGGATTTTAATTTCCCAGATATTGACTGGAATTTGGGGGCTGGTCACTCACACAGTAGCAAGGCTTTTGTGGATTTATTGGATGATTGTTTTCTACATCAGCATGTTCGGGAGGCAACTAGAGGGAGTAATACTCTTGATTTGATTATCAGTAGTGATTCTTCGTGCATTCAGAATCTGCAGATAAATGAACCACTTGGTGGCAGTGATCACAGTGTGCTGAAGTGGGAGTTACTCAAAGAGGTAACTACCATTAGGGGTAAAGGGAAGGGGTATTGCTTTCGTAAAGGCGACTACAATGGACTGAGACAGTATTTAAATTCTATACAGTGGGATCAACTGATGATATTGCCAACAGCAAATTCAAAATGGGAAGCATTCAAAGAACTTATCGTGGAAGCTACTAGGCTTTACATACCAACTAAGAAATATTGTTCAAGGTTTAGGCCTAAATGGTTGTCAGATGAACTAATGAGGCATATGGCAGAGAAGAAAAATGCATGGGATACATACAAATTAACACGTGACACGGATGCCTATGATAGATACAAGTTGATCTGTAACCAAGTTACAAAGGAGGTTAGGCAGGCGAAGGCAGATTACGAGAGATCCTTGGCAAGGGATGCGAAGAAAAACAGCAAAGAGTTCTTTACTTATGTAAACTCTAGAAGGAAGGGGATGAATCAGATTGGTCCACTTGAGATCGATGGGTCAACTGTTGATGACCCTGCTCGGGTAGCTAACAAACTAAATGAATATTTTGCATCGACATTCACACATGAGGAGTTATTCAGCGAGGGGAATGCCAGAGGTGTATTCAACTCTAGCAGTAAGCTAGAGAATCTTGTAATAACTGAGAGCAAAGTGGAGGAGAAATTGTTGAAGATAAACACAAGAAAGGCACCTGGGGTGGATGGGATCTATCCAGTTATATTAAAGGAGGCAGCAAAGGAGGTAAGCAAACCCTTAGCCATAATTATGAGAGCTTCCTTGGACTCAGGGGAGGTACCCATTGACTGGAGATGTGCAAATGTGACCCCAATTCACAAAGGGGGATCAAAGGCTGACACAAGTAATTATAGACCTGTGAGTTTAACTTCTGTTCCCGGAAAATTAATGGAGGCACTGGTGAAAGAAGCACTGCAGGATCATCTAGACAAGACTTCAGTTATAGCTAGGACACAGCATGGTTTTGTTAAGGGGAAGTCTTGCCTGACCAATTTGATTGGATACTATGATGCAGTCACAAAAGAACTGGATGCAGGGAATAACTTTGATATTATATACTTGGATCTTAGAAAGGCTTTTGATACTGTTGCACATGGAAGACTGCTGCACAAATTGGAGCAGTGTGGCATTGGAGGCAAGTTGCTGCTATGGATAAAGGGGTGGTTGAGGGGGAGAAGACAGAGAGTGGTAATCAATGGACACTGCTCATCGTGGACTAATGTTATTAGTGGAGTCCCTCAGGGTTCAGTATTGGGGCCTTTATTGTTTTCTGTATTTATAAATGATATTGATGATGGTATATCAGGCTTAATGTCCAAGTTTGCAGACGATACAAAGGTTGGCAGGGTTGTCAAGGACACTACTGACACTATGCTGCTGCAACAGGATTTGGAAAGGTTGAGCAGATGGGCTTCGAGGTGGCAAATGAAGTTTAACATTGACAAATGTAAAGTACTACATATGGGAAACAGCAACCCCAGAGCAACGTATCAACTCTGTGGTACTACACTGACAGTGGTAGAGAATGAAAGGGACCTGGGGGTGGTGGTGCAGGCAGATATGAAGTTCTCTGAGCAGTGCAGACGAGCTGCAAGAGTAGCTCATGGTGTATTGTCAATGATATATAGAAATTTTTCTAGCAGGGATAAGGAGGTGATTATTCCCTTGTATAAGGCAATGGTCAGGCCACACCTAGAGTACTGTATACAGGCCTGGAGGCCTCATTTCAGGAAGGATGTAGAGCTGCTGGAACGAGTACAGAGAAGGGCAACTAGATTGGTGAATGGGACAAAGGGGTTCTCTTACGAAGAAAGGCTTAAGTTTTGCAAATTACAGTGTCTGGAAACTAGGCACCAGCGGGGTGATCTGATAGAGGTGTACAAAGCCTTGAATGGTTTGAGCATGCTCAATGCTGATGGGATTCTTCCTCTAGCTCAGAAAAATCACCTGAGAGGGCATAAATTCAAATTGAGGAAAGACAGATGTAGGATAGATGTGCGGAAATTTGCCTTTAGCCAGCGGGTGGTTGGTGGGTGGAACAGACTTCCATCCCTTGTCGTGGAAGTTGATAGCCTAAATAAGTTTAAGGCTCAGCTGGACAGGTATTTCGAACGAACAGAGGGGTGAAGTGGAAGTGGTTATTTTTATTTATTTATGTTACTTTTTTTTTTTTTTTTGGCTGATGCTGCATAAGCTTGCTTTCTTGCATCAAATGCCTCTACTAATGCTAATGCTAATGCTAATGCTAATATACAGGAATTTTTCTAGAAGGTATAAGGAGGTGATTATTCCCTTGTATAAGGCAATGGTCAGGCCACACCTTGAGTACTGTGTACAGGTCTGGAGGCCTCATTTCAAGAAGGATGTAGAGCTGCTGGAACAAGTACAGAGAAGAGATACAAGATTAGTGAATGGAACAAAGGGTTGCTCTTACGAAGAAAGGCTTAAGTTTTTTAAATTAGTGTCTGGAGACTAGGCACCGGCGAGGTGATCTGATAGAGGTGTATAAAGCCTTGAATGGTTTGAGCATGCTCAATGCCGATGGGATTCTTCCTCTTGCTCAGAATAATCACCTGAGAGAGCATAAATTCAAATTAAGGAAAGACAGATGTAGGATAGATGTGCGGAAATTTGCCTTAGCGAGTGGGTAGTTGGTTGGTGGAACAGACTTCCATCCCTTGTTGTGGAAGTTGATAGCCTAAATAAATTTAAGGCTCAGCTGGACAGGTATTTCGAAGGAACGGAGGGGTGAAATGGAAGTGTTTTTTTTTTTATTTTTGGCTGATGCTGCATAAGCTTGCTTTCTTGCATCATATGCCTTTACTAATGCTAATGCTACACATAGTGTGCGTTTTTCTTCTCTGCTATTAGTTCCATCAGGTCATTTGACATCAATTTAGGTCTAAGCTTTGAATAGTAGCTGTTAGTTGATATAAAAAGCCTTCAATTATTAAGTAGCTTCAATTATTACATCCTTGAATGTTTCTAATTTAGAATTTGTTGTTAGAAACTTCATTACTTGGTCCCACTGCAAAGAATTTAAAGTCTGTCTGAGACTTCTGTAGTCATCTTTACAAAAGCAAAAGCTCCTTCCCCTTGCTTCTGACAGTAGACACATTAACATTCCATATCAGTACACAAGTAAAAGATCCACTGACACCTAGTGGATCTTTTACCTGCAGATTTGTAATACATGAAGGGTTTCTACTGATGGTAATAATTTAGCAAAGCCTAAATTAGTGCAACAATATTATTTGTTTTAAAAGTTTCAAATTTGTAGTTAGGGAAGTTAACATTCTTCATGCCAGTGAACAGACATTACTCACCTGTGGAAAACACACAAGCGGATTTCTAAGGAGGCTTTGATTTAATCTATGGGCTGATCTGCAGACTATGGGTACATCTTGTCAGCACATTGTTGGCATGGTCAAATTCAGGAAGGATTCAAGCAAAAGAAGTGTGGGTTATTTAATAGACTCATTTTCAGCTAGTGAAAAAAAAAAATTAGGTTAGTTTATGCCAGTAATTTGGGGTGGATTCAAGCAAAAAATGCCACTTCCTCCAGAGGTGTACTCATAACTGGAGTATAACCAATCTATGTTATGCATTATCGTTCTGCTTGAAAGATCCTCACACTATGTTTGTTGAAATGTATTCTGTTCAACAAACTAGGTTCCTTCTTCATAAAAGTGTGGGCCATGCTTATAAAAATTTCTCCCCAAAAGCCTTGCAGAACAATTGTAAGTGTGATTTAATTCACAAGGCTTAAGTTTCCCAGAATGTCAAAGGGGTATTTTCCTAAGAAGCAAAAATGTCCAGAAAGCAAAAAGAAAAAAAATCTATATAGAAATAAACATCATAATATATAAATCATACACATATGCAGTCCCCCCTTTCTCAGATCTATCAGTGCAAGGGATATATATATATATATATATATATATATATATATATATATATATATATATATATATATTATACTGTTGTCAAGCATTATTAATAAATTTATTTATAAGTATTATATGTTGCTGATAATTTTTATTTCCTTTAAGATAATTGGTGGAAAGTAAAGATAACCCCGTTTGAAAAGAAAAATTGCTGTAAACAATAAAGCCTAATTACCACTAAAGAGTGTTTATTTAAATGTCAGATTTCGTAAATGAATGTGTATCAGTTGACTTCGGGCTGAAATTTACTTACGTCGGTAAAAATTAGGGATGCAGCTTAGAATTTCAAATAAATTCTGAGCACCCGTAATGAATACCATGATAAATTTATTGTAAACAAGCTGCAGCAATTTTCTCAAACTTGTATCTTCAGATGTTATTTGATTACTACTGTTAACATTTATTACTATTTTTATATTAAAACATGAGTAATTTTATCTTTATTTGTTCCTTATTAGACGAAACGATCTTCTAATTTCAATGTTGTCAAAATGAATAAAACGTCTTCTCAAGTGATAATTTTCATTACAGTCAGCACAGCTGGTTCATTACTATTAACTGAACACATCTGTCCTATATGATCTACAAAAAAACAAATCTTTTGTTAGGAATTAAAAGTCGGAATGATATTTTACTGTTAGGCCTAAACGATATAATTGAACAAGTACAGAACACCTCACCTGTCAATCTCTCGCAGAACAGTTAGCTCTTGCGAAGTTAAAGCAACATTAGATGATTCTTCTACTTCCGAAATCATTTTCAAGTTGAAGAGGCATTACTGAATCATGAAGCACAAATGCGATTAACAAAAAATACACTATTCTCAATTCTGGTATAAAAACACATGAAAAAATATCTACATATTACTGTCCTGGCGCACTTCCAATGATAAGTACGCGAAGCGTTACCTCCCTGCCTTCCATACACGCAGCAGACGCCAACATTGGAACACGAGAACCCCAAGAGTTTAGAACTGCTGCGAAATTACAATATCTATTTATTTATTTATAAGAAAATATAAAAACGCACGGAATCATAAGCGCATGTGAGTTAAGCATGAGTATGCTTTATTGTTTACTTATTTTTATGAAATTTACAAGGCTGTTAATCGCGTTGGAAAACCAGAAAAACCGTGTAGTGTTACACTGTATAGTTTCATGCAAAATAATGCTTCATGCTTCATCACCATGCTTCAGGAAAAATAATTAACAATATAGTTCCAAAAGCTCCGATCAACGTATTAATTAAGTAACAATTCTTCCAACTGACATTTCCTTCGATTCTTCTATTCTATGCCGTTTCCATAACATCGCTCCTAACTTTGTTGAAAGACCAGGATAACATATTTGGAGAGCTTATAAATTTCTTAAAAATCTCCTCGATGCTAGGAATCATGTTACATTTGTCCAGAATGTTAAGATATGTTTCAGCTGGAGTCCCTTGGAGCAGGCAGCACATTATCTGGTACTCTTTTCTGGGCCCTACTGCAACATTTTCTTTTGGTGTCAACAAATGTCCTTTGATATGCTGATGATGCTGATGATGCTAGATTAAGGGAAATGTTGTACTAGACCACTCAACCTTTCCATTCTAGCACAACATTTCCATTGAGGAACACTGTGTTTGAAAACATGATCATCATCATCAGCCATTTTCAATCCACTGCAGGATGAAGGCCTCTCCAGCAACTTTCCAGTTCCTTCTGTTTTGAGCACTGGACATCCATTTACCGAAAACATGATATAGCATGCAAAAGGCTGGATTTACTGAGGCGTAGTGCTGCAGTTGCTCCAGACCCCAAGGTATTGGAGGGGTCGAGAAAATACAACCCCAGAACCCTGAGGTCTTAGTTTTATGGCCTACAAAAATAAGTGCCAAGGTAACCTAGACAAAAAATCCAATATTGATCCAACAGTGAGCATGGATCCATAATGTAAACAACAATGTAATAATGTTTTTTCTGAGGATCAGGGAGGAGAAGTGATGAAAGCATAGAAAAAACGAAACTGATCTACCATTTGGGGAGGGAACCAACAACATAAAAAATAACTATCATATTAGCGGCACCCGAGAATCACCTCATCTATTATGGGTATTATGTCCTTAAAACTGCGTATATCCTCTGATTCGTTTGCGTGTTTTGATGAATGAAACAGTTTGTGGGGGGAATAACTTGCTATCCTCTCCTGAGACCAGCTTTTTCTTAAAAAGCTGGTCTCATTCGCGAAAAAAACCACACGAATCTGAGGACGTTTCAGCAGAAAATCCATAAAAGGGGAGGAGAGTGATTATTAGCATTAGAATTAGCATTGGTAGAGGCATACGATGGCCAAGGGTCTGCTTACTTCTTTTGTTCCCTCCTTTAATATAACTGGATAGATCCCGTTCACCCCAGGTGCCTTCCTTAAGTTTAACTTCAACAATTTCTCCTAAACTTTGCTCTCAGTTATTACAAAATAACCTAGCTCCCTGTTAGCGTTTTATAAACTCCCCTAATTGAATAACTCCTCATGTGTGAATGTAGATGCAAAATACTGATTCAGTTTATCAGCTACCTGAGCATGATCATCAACAGTCAACCCATCTATGTTAAGTGGTCCAATCTGATTCATCCCTTTCCTTCTAGAGTTTACATAAGTAAAGAACTCCTTGCAGGTTTTCTTTGCATCGTTTGCCAAAGATTTCTCATAATCTTCTTTCGACGGCCTAACCTCACCTGTGATTTGATTAGAGACTACTTTATACCTGCCATAAGCTTCTGTATCGCCTGATACTTTATATGCATCCCATACATTCTTCTTCTCTGCCACTAGCCTCATTAAGCACACATTACAATCATAAAAAATACTAGCATAACAGTAGGGGTCACCCAACATTTGATTCATTTAACACTGGTGAGTATTGGCTTTGCAAACCCAGAGTCCTGAGAGGAATATCATCGTTCATTCTTTCTTGCTGATTCACTTCTACTTTTGACACTTGTTTTCCTTCTCGCTCTCTCGTTGTTTGGTCTGACAACTGTTTGACTTGGCCTGACCTAAGCCCGAGGACAAATAAAAAGTAGGGGCCATACGTGGTCAAAGCCACTAAGTGGATTTTTCTTATTTATTGATTTGAAATTATTGTTTTTCTAAAACTTTTGATTTAAATTTAGTAGTATAGCATGATTTTGTGATTTTCTGATTAATTTGGTGTATTTATTCTTTATTCGGCCTTGCAATTGCATAAAACATTCCGTAATGGTATCCACGTGTTACAAGTCGCAACTCCGCTGAACGAGAAGTTTTTTAGCCATATTTAGCCGCTTATTGAATATTTTTTACATCAAATTATTTTTTGTAAGTAGATTATAGACCTAGTAAGGATCGTTAGTTTATTCTGAATTGAGACAGCGAGATTTGAAGGTTAATTAATACTTAAGTGTTCATAGATTACCGTTCGTAACTTCGCGCCTTTGTCTTTGTCATACGATCGTTATATATCGAACCTAGATACCGTTAATATTAGCATTAGCATTAGCATTAGTAGAGGCATTTGATGCAAGAGAGCAAGCTTATGCAGCATCAGCCGAAAAAAAAAAAAAAAAAAGAAAAAAACCCACTTCCACTTCACCCCTCTGTTCGTTCAAAATACCTGTCCAGCTAAGCCTTAAACTTATTTAGGCTATCAACTTAAACTAAAAGGGATGAAAGTCTGTTCCACCAACCAACCACCCGCTGGTTAAAGGCAAATTTCCGCACGTCTATCCTATATCTGTCTTTCCTCAATTTGAATTTATGTCCGCTCAGGTGATTATACTGAGCTAGAGGAAGAATCCCATCAGCATTGAGCATGCTCAAACCATTCAAGGCTTTATACACCTCTATCAGATCACCTCGCTGGTACCTAGTCTCCAGACACTGTAATTTGCAAAACTTAAGCCTTTCTTCGTAAGAGCACCCCTTTGTTCCATTCACTAATCTTGTTGCCCTTCTCTGTACTCGTTCCAGCAGCTCTACATCCTTCTTGAAATGAGGCCTCCAGACCTGTATACAGTACTCTAGGTGTGGCCTGACCATTGCCTTATACAAGGGAATAATCACCTCCTTATCCCTGCTGTAAAAATTCCTGTATATCATTGACAATACTCCATGAGCTACTCTTGCAGCCCATCTGCACTGCTCAGAGAACTTCATATCTGCCTGCACAACCACCCCAAGTCTCTTTCAATCTCTACCACTGTCAGTGTAGTACCACAGAGTTGATACGTTGCTCTGGGGTTACTGTTTCCCATGTGTAGTACTTTACATTTGTCAATGTTAAACTTCATTGGCCACCTCTCAGCCTCTCAGCCCATCTGCTCAACCTTTCCAGATCCTGTTGCAGCAGCATAGTTTCATTAGTGTCCTTGACAACCCTGCCAACTTTGTATCATCTGCAAACTTGGACATTAAGCTTGATATATCATCATCAATATCATTTATAAATACAGAAAACAATAATGGACCCAACACTGAGCCCGGAGGTACTCCACTGATAACATTAGTCCGCGATGAGCAGTGTCCATTGATTACCACTCTCTGTCTTCTCCCCCTCAACCACCCCTTTATCCATAGCAGCAATTTGCCTCCAATGTCACACTGCTCCAATTTGTATAGCAGTTTTCCATGTGCAACAGTATCAAAAGCCTTTCTAAGATCCAAGAATATAATATCAAAGTTATTCCCTGCATCCAGTTCTTTTGTGACTGCTTCATAGTATCCAATCAAGTTGGTCAGGCAAGACTTCCCATTAACAAAACCATGCTGTGTCTGAGCTATAACTGAAGTCTTGTCTAAATGATCCTGCAGTGCTTCTTTAACCAGTGTCATTAATTTTCCTGAAACAGATGTTAAGCTCACAGGTCTATAATTACTTGTGTCAGCCTTTGATCCTCCTTTGTGAATTGGGGTCACATTTGCACATTTCCAGTCTATGGGTACCTCCCCTGAGTGAAAGGAAGCTCCCATAATTATGGCTAAGGGTTTGCTTACTTCCTTTGCTGCCTCCTTTAATATAACTGCATAGATCCCATCCACCCCGGGTGCCTTTCTTGTGTTTATCTTCAACAGTTTCTCCTCCACTTTACTCCCAGTTATTTCAAGATTCTGTAGCTTACTGCTAGAGTTGAATACACCTCTGGCATTCCCCTCGCTGAATAACTCCTCATGTGTGAATGTCGATGCAAAATATTCATTTAGTTTGTTAGCTACCTGAGCAGGATCATCAACAGTTGACCCATCAATATCAAGTGGACCAATCTGATTCATCCCTTTATTTTTTTAGTTTACATAAATAAAGAACTCTTTGCTGTTTTTCTTTGCATACCTTGCCAAGGATTTCTCGTAATCTGCCTTGGCCTGCGTAACCTCCTTTGTAACTTGGTTGCATATCAACTTGTATCTATCATAGGCTTCTGTGTCATGTGTTAATTTGTAAGTATCCCATGCATTTTTCTTCTCTGCCATATGCCTCATTAGTTCATCTGACATCCATTTTGGCCTAAACCTTGAACAATATTTCTTAGTTAGTATGTAAAGCCTAGTAGCTTCCAAGATAAGTTCTTTGAATGCTTCCCATTTTGAATTTGCTGTTGGTAACATCATCAGTTGGTCCCACTGTATAGAATTTAAATACTGTCTCAGTCCATCGTAGTCGCCTTTACGGAAGCAATAACCCTTCCCTTTACCCCTAATGGTAGTTACCTCTTTGATGTGGGACTAACAGTGGGACCAACCGATGATGTTACCAACAGCAAATGCAAAATGGGAACCATTCAAAGAACTTATCTTGGAAGCTACTAGGCTTTACATACCAACTAAGAAATATTGTTCAAGGTTTAGGCCTAAATGGATGTCAGATGAACTGATGAGGCATATGGCAGAGAAGAAACATGCATGGGATACATACAAATTAACACAAAACATAGAAGCCTATGATAGATACAAGTTAATCTGTAACGAAGTTACAAAAGAGGTTAGTCAGGCGAAGGCAGATTACGAGAAATCTTTGGCAAGGGATGCAAAGAAAAACAGCAAAGAGTTCTTTACTTATGTAAACTCTAGAAGGAAGGGGATGAATCAGACTGGTCCACTTGATATCGATGGGTCAACTGTTGATGATCCTGCTCAGGTAGTTAATAAACTAAATGAATATTTTGCATCGACATTCACACATGAGGAGTTATTTAGCGAGAGGCGAAAGCCAGAGGTGTATTTAACTCTAGCAGTAAGCTAGAGAATCTTGTAATAACTGAGAGTAAAGTGGAGGAGAAATTGTTGAAGATAAACACAAGAAGGGCACTCGGGGTGGATGGGATCTACCCAGTTATAATAAAGGAGGCAGCAAAGGAAGTAAGCAAACCCTTAGCCATAATTATGAGAGCTTCCTTGGACTCAGGGGAGGTACCCACAGGCTAGAGATGTGCAAATGTGACCCCAATTCACAAAGGAGGATCAAAGGCTGACACAAGTAATTATAGACCTGTGAGTTTAACTTCTGTTCTATGAAAATAAATTTAGGCACTAGTTAAAGTAGTACTGTAGGATCATTTAGACAAGACTTCAGTTATAGCTCGGACACAGAATGGTTTTGTTAAGGGGAAGTCTTGCCTGACCAATTTGATTGGATACTATGATGCAGTCACAAAGGAACTGGATGCAGGGAATAGCTTTGATATTATATACGTGGATCTTAGAAAGGCTTTTGTTACTGTTGCACATGGAAGACTGCTGCACACATTGGAGCAGTGTGACATTGGAGGCAAATTGCTGCTGTGGATAAAGGGGTGGCTGAGTGGGAGAAGACAGAGAGTGGTAATCAATGGACACTGCTCCTCGTGGACTAATGTTATTAGTGGAGTCCCTCAGGGCCCAGTGTTGGGTCCATTATTGTTTTCTGTATTCATAAATGATATTGATGATGGTATATCAAGCTTAATGTCGAAGTTTGCAGACGATAGAAAGGTAGGCAGGGTTGTCAAGGACACTACTGACACTATGCTGCTGCAACAGGATCTGGAAAGGTTGAGCAGATGGGCTGAGAGGTGGCAAATGAAGTTTAACATTGACAAATGTAAAGTACTACACATGGGAAACAGCAACCCCAGAGCAACGTATCAACTCTGTGGTGCTACACTGACAGTGGTAGAGAATGAAAGGGACCTGGGGGTGGTTGTGCAGGCAGTTATGAAATTCTCTGAGTAGTGCAGACGGGCTGCAAGAGTAGCTCATGGAGTATTGTCAATGATATATAGGAATTTTTCTAGCAGGGATGAGGAGGTGATTATTCCCTTGTATAAGGCAATGGTCAGGCCACACCTAGAGTACTGTATACAGGTCTGGAGGCCCCATTTCAAGAAGGATGTAGAGCTGCTGGAACGAGTACAGAGAAGGGCAACAAGATTAGTGAATGGAACAAAGGGGTGCTCTTACGAAGAAAGGCTTAAGTTTTGCAAATTACAGTGTCTGGAGACTAGGCACCAGCGAGGTGATCTGATAGAGGTGTACAAAGCCTTGAATGGTTTGAGCATGCTCAATGCTGATGGGATTCTTCCTCTTGCTCAGAATAATCACCTGAGAGGGAATAAATTTAAATTGAGGAAAGACAGATGTAGGATAGATGTGCGGAAATTTGCCTTTAGCCAGCGGGTGGTTGGTAGGTGGAACAGACTTCCATCCCTTGTCGTGGAAGTTATTATTATTATTATTATTATTATTATTAATAGCCATATGGTGCAAGGAAGCCTGAGGCTTATTCTGCACCAGGAAAAAAAAAGTTCCCGAGTTACCCTGAGAGAGAGAGTGAGAGAGAGAGAGTCAAAAGTAGAATGGAATCACCAAGAAAGAGAAGAATGATGATATCCAGCTCAGGACCCTGGGTGTGCCAAGCCCATACTCACCAGATGTGAGCCCCTGGAGTTAGATGTGAGTTGATAGCCTAAATAAGTTTAAGGCTCAGCTGGACAGGTATTTCGAACGAACAGAGGGGTGAATTGGAAGTGGTTATTTTTTATTTATTTATTTTACTTTATTTATTTTTTTTTTTTTGGCTGATGCTGCATAAGCTTGCTTTCTTGCATCAAATGCCTCTACTAATGCTAATGCTAATGCTAATGCTAATGGAGTGTGGGGTAAACAAAATGCTACAGGGTACGCTCACATACGCGGAAACGCTGAGAAAACAACCAAATACAACGGAAAATCCACAAATAAAATGCCAATCAGCCTCAAGGAACACCTGCTATTTAGCAAGTACAGGTCACTGTTGAAAAAAAGCCGTGAATTAGGGTTGAACTTGAAAGTGTCTGCAATTCTGCCCAGACTCGATAGGAGGGAGTATATGATGAGAGCCTTGTCGATCAATTCGGCCCTGGAGGGATTGTGCAAGGCTCAAGGGTAGAATTTTTTTCAGCCTGGACTGTACTTGTTAACAGGAGAGATTGCTTCTACAGGGATGGGATACACTTAAATAGAAAGGGTGCAAGAATTTTTGCTGATGCTGTCGAGGCAGTGTTAGGTGGGTCGGAAAACTGCTAGTTGGGGGGGATACAAGGACTAATAGATTAACAGTAGCCACTGGCAGAGGTGGAAGTGATTCTTGCACTGCTTCTATTCAAATGAGCAGAAGTCTGAAAAACAAGATGCAGGATATTTCAGAGACTGCTGGTAGTCATTGCGTTACAAGTAAACACATGGGTTGTGTTAGGGTAGCTAAGAATAGAAACAGGTGCATGTATACCTGCGTGTACACCAATGCTAGGAGTTTGGTAAATAAATTTGATGAATTTGAAGTATTGCTCAAAACATCAAAGGCAGATATTGTTGGGATATCAGAGACGTGGTGTCACACAGATATAAGTAATGCGGAACTGGAATTTGGGGAATACAATGTATATAGAAAGGATAGACAGGACAGGAGGGGAGGAGGGGTTATGCTATTAATTAAGAAACACATGAAGCCAAAGGAAGTGAAGCCAGTTGACATCGATGGACAGGGCAGTGTCGAGTCAGTTTGGTGTGACATAAGCATAGGGAAATCAAAATTGAGAGTAGGAGTGTGCTATAGGCCTACTGACTCTGATGAGTATAATAATATATTGTACAGGGAAATAGAGTGGGCCAGTAAATCAGAGTAGTCTTATAATGGGGGATTTTAATTTCCCAGATATTGACTGGAATTTGTGGGTTGGTCACTCGCACACTAGCAAGGCTTTTGTGGATTTATTGGATAATTGTTTTCTACATCAGCATGTTCGTGAGGCAACAAGAGGGAGCAATACTCTTGATCTGATTATCAGTAGTGATTCTTCATGCATTAAGAACCTGCAGATAAATGAACCACTAGGTGGCAGTGATCACAGTGTGTTGAAGTGGGATTTACTCAAGGAGGTAACTACCATCAGAGGTAAAGGGAAGGGTTTTTGTTTTCGTAAAGGCGACTATGATGGTCTGAGACAGTATTTAAATTCTATACAGTGGGACCAACTGATGATGTTACCAACAGCAAACTCAAAATGGGAATCATTCAAGGAACTAATCTTGGTGGCTACCAGGCTTTACATACCAACTAAGTAATATTGTTCAAGGTTTAGGCCTAAATGGTTGTCAGATGGACTAATGAGACATGTGGCAGAGAAGAAAAATGCATGGGATAACTACAAATTAATGGGTGACATGGAAGCCTATGATAGATATAAGTTGGTCTGTAACCAAGTCACAAAGGAGATTAGGCAGGCAAAGGCAGACTACGAAAAATCCTTGGCAAAGGATGCAAAGAAAAACAGAAAGGAGTTCTTTACATACTTGAACTCGAGAAGGAAAGGGATGAATCAGATTGGTCCACTGGATATTGATGGTTCAACAGTTGAGGATCCTGCTCAGGTGGCTAACAATCTAAACGAGTATTTTGCATCTACATTCACGCATGAGGAGTTATTCAGGAAGGAGAATAATGTAGGTAAAGTAAACATTGGCAGTGAGCTGGATGATTTTGTAATAACTGAGAGGAAAGTGGAGGAGAGATTGTTGAGGATAAACATAAAAAAGGCACCTGGGGTGGATGGGATCTATCCAGTTATATTAAAGGAGGCAGCAAAGGAAGTATGAAAACCCCTAGCCATAATTATGAGAGCTTCTTTGGACTCATGGGAGGTACCCATAGACTGGAGATGTGAAAATGTAACCCCAATTCACAAAGGAGGATCAAAGGCTGACACAAGTAATTATAGACCTGTTAGCTTAACTTCTGTTCCAGGTAAATTAATGGAGGCACTGGTTAAAGAAGCACTGCAGGATCATCTAGACAAGAATTCAGTTATAGCTCAGACGCAGCATGGTTTTGTTAAGGGCAGGTCTTGCCTGACCAATTTGATTGGATACTATGATGTAGTCACAAAAGAACAGGATGCAGGGAATAACTTTGATATTATATATTTGGATCTTAGAAAGGCTTTTGATACTGTTGCACATGGAAGACTGCTGCACAAATTGGAGCAGTGTGGCATTGGAGGCAAATTGCTGCTATGGATAAGGGGATGGTTGAGTGGCAGAAGACAGAGAGTGGTAATCAATGGACACTGCTCAACGTGGACTAATGTTATTGGTGGAGTTCCTCAAGGTTCAGTGTTGGGTCCATTGTTGTTTTCGGTCTTTATGAATGATATTGATGATGGGATATCAAGTTTAATGTCTAAGTTTGCAGATGATACAAAGGTTGGCAGGGTCGTTAAGGACACTACTGACGCTATGCTGCTGCAACAGGATCTGGAAAGGTTGAACAGATGGGCTGAGAGGTGGCAAATGAAGTTTAACATTGACAAATGTAAAGTACTACATATGGGTAACAGTAACTCCAGAGCAATGTATCAACTCTGCGGTACTACACTGACAGTGGTGGAGAATGAAAAGGACCTGGGGGTAATTGTGCAGGCAGATATGAAGTTCTCTGAGCAGTGCAGACGAGCTGCAAGAGTAGCTCATGGTGTCTTGTCAATGATATACAGGAATTTTTCTAGCAGGGATAAGGAGGTGATTATTCCCTTGTATAAGGCAATGGTTAGGCCACATCTTGAGTACTGTATACAGGTCTGGAGGCCTCATTTCAAGAAGGATGTAGAGCTGCTGGAACGGGTACAGAGAAGGGCAACAAGATTAGTAAATGGAACAAAGGGTTGCTCTTACGATGAAAGGCTTAAGTTTTGCAAATTACAGAGTCTGGAGACTAGGCACCGGCGAGGTGATCTGATAGAGGTGTATAAGGCTTTGAATGGTATGAGCATGCTCAATGCCAATGGGATTCTTCATCTTTCTCAGAATAATCACCTCAGAGGGCATAAATTCAAATTGAGGAAGGACGGATGTCGGATAGGTGTGCGGAAATTTGCCTTTGGCCAGCGGGTGGTTGGTTGGTGGAACCGACTTCCATCATTTGTTGTTGAAGTTGATAGCCTAAACAAATTTAAAGCTCAACTGGACAGGTATTTCGAACGAACGGAGGGGTGAAATGGGAGAGGGTTTTTTTTTTTTGGCTGATGCTGAATAAGCTTGCTTTCTTGCATCATATGCCTCTACTAATGCTAATGCTACCTACCTCCACATTGTTGTCCTGAGATCGCTTACCACAGATGATGATACCTCCAGCGAAATTATGAAGACACAATTCATTCAGGAACTAGCTAATGATTTAAAGACAACAAGAATTAAAACAATAAGGAAAACCAAGAATCCGGGTATAGTCTTGGAGACCGAAACCAAAGAGGAAGCTACCGAAATAATAGCTAACCCCAAGATAACAATAACAAGAAAACATAGGGTTAAAAGCGGAGGAACCAAAAAGGAAAGGATCCTCCATAAAAATCTATGGCATGGATGCCAGTATGACACTACAAAGACTAGCCTCAGAAATATACGACAGGAACCTACAGAGATCCCTACCGGAAACCGACATGAAAGAGCAAATAATGCCTAGATTCGCCATCAAAACCGCGACAGGAAATACAAGGAACTGGGTTGCGAGCTCAGTCCCACAGCGTGGCAGATCCTTGCAAAGCAAACGCGGATCTTCATCAACTAATCAACTGGAGCAGCCACAGATACCACGAACATATAGTACTTTCAGAATGTTACAGATGCTTGAAGTTTGGCCACACTACCCACACATGCAGCCAAAACGTCCCAACCTGTGGTGACTGCGACGACAAAGGCCATGACTACAAGGACTGCCCAAAGAAAGATGAGGAACCAACATGTGCCAACTGTAACAGTCAGAAGTTGGACGCTTCACACTCAGTTCGTGAAAACAAATGTCCTATTTACGTCATAAACAAAAGTTTAAACCAAGCCAGAATCAATTAGGGCAGCACACCATAACCACTACAATACCACAAAATTCATCCAACTGAATGCACAACGGGCAAGGGCCGTATCTGACCAAGTCAGGCTCAAGGCCGATGAAATTAATGCAGATGTAATCATATTACAAGAACCGTATACCCACTCCAAACTAGTCAGAGGGTATCCCCTCAACTACAAACTAATACAAGCAGATGATACTACCCCGTGGGCTGCAATCCTAATTAGAAATCACGATTTCACTGCACGACACCACCTGTGCAGGGACTGGGCGGCTTCGCTCAAATTATCACCGCAATAAGTGCCCTCCACATAATCTCGCTATATTGCAGACCTGGTGAAGACATCACCACAGCCACCAGATACCTCCAACATGCTACCAACGTACTAAGATGGGAAAGAATTATCATCGGATGCAAATTGTAGATCACCAACCTGGCACAGCTATACCCCCGACAGGCAAGGTACTAGGAATGACCAGAGACTGGAGGAATTTATTACGCGTTCATCTATCGTAGTCCTCAATAAACCAAACCAGCTGCCAACTTTTTGCAACCTCCGTTGGGAGGCTACAATTGCCACTCGAAATATAGCAGGAAACGTCACAGACTGGATGGTCCAGGATGCCTGGACCACTTCAAACCATAGGGCCCTGACATTCCAACTAAACACGAACCTAAATCGACAACCGCCAGCAGAAAGAATGCCCTAACGCTATGCATTGCAAAGTGCAAACTGGTAACTTCCAGAAAACCCTCGCAGACAACAAAAACAGAAAGATGCAAGAAATCAAAACGGCTGGGAACCCTGATGAACTCCAGAAGACCATCACCGAAATTATAACAGTGGCTGCAAACATCTCAATCAAACGGAGACGGCCCAAACCTGGTGCTGTACCTTGGTGGAACCAAGGACTTCAACAGTTTTGCAAGGACGTCCAGACCAAAAGGACAAACTTCCAAAAGGCAAGAAGAACTTGGCCTGAGCAGGAGGTGGACGCACTTAGAAATCTGTATAGAGAAGCACGAAATGCTTATGCCGCCCTCATAAGAAAAAATAAAAAAGGAAACCTGGGAGAAAGACTAGTAGCAAACTCATGGAACACTGACCCCTGGGGTGTTGTGTACAAGGTTGTCACAAAAAAGCTCCCCAGAGGTGAAGTGCTTACAACCATTGTCACGCCCCAAGGAGAAGAAACCTGTTCGTGGGAGGCGTCAGTAAACAATATACTAGATGTCACCTTTCATCCCCACAAAGACCCACAAACGAAGGAGCAGATCCAGACCTGCAGGGAAAATGATAAGTACAGAACAGATAATGCAGAACCGCAATTCACTACAAATGAGCTCATCCTGGCGGCTTCACGTATAGCAGCGAATTAATTCCCAGGTCCAGACCTCCTGGAGCCGGAAATAATCAAAAAATCGTAGAAATAGAACCGGAACTCTTGCCCCAACTCTTTAACCTATGCCTCACAGTGGGAGCATACCCGCAAGATTGGAAAATGGCAAAAATGGTTTGTTTGGATTCTTAATAATTAAGAATCCAAACAAACCACCAGAACAGCCATCTTCCTACAGACCGATCACACTACTCACAGTACTAAGTAAACTTTTTGAACGGCTACCGTTATACCGAATAAATCACCACTACCCAAAGGCAAACCTATCCTCACCAAACCAGTACAGATTCAAACCAGGTCGATTCACAGTTGATGCACTCCAAAGCCTAATTGCCCAAGCACAAGAATCTGAGAAAAAATACGTGCTAGCTATCTCACTTGATTTTGCCGGGGCTTTCGACACCATATGGTGGCCGAGCGTCCTGGGCCGGCTCCGGGAGACAGGGGTTCCTGGCAAACTCTTCAATGTGCTTAAAAGCTATATCACCGCAGTGAAATAGAAAGAAAAATATATAGAGGGTGCCCAGAGGGGTCAGTACTTGGACCAACAATGTGGAACCTCATGATGGGCCAGTTTCTAAACAAGGATCTGGAAAGGGTCCGCTCACAAGCCTTCGCGGACGACCTCATCTTAACAATAAAAGCTAATTCCAGGGTACAACTGGAAATACTGGCAAACCGCGTTGTGAAAATTCTCCAAGACTGGGCCACACACCATTTCCTACAAATCTCACCGACGAAGACCAACTCTATACTCTTAAAGGGAACACTGAACATCCACAGACCACCCCAAATTAAAATTGGCACTAGAACAATAAGGCTCAGCACAGAGCTCAAATACCTGGACGTCATCTTGGTTACCCGCTTATCCTTCAAACCGCACCTAAACTACGTAAGAAGAAAAATAAGAAACTGCACTGCATTAATAAACAGAATTGCCCGAAGACACTGGGGATTGAAACAGAGAATGATGATGTTTTATTATAAAGCAGCCTTCTTACAAATCGCAACATACGCAGCTGGTGCCTGGTACAAAAAGGCCAGCACAGCTGCAAACCTAAGAATACTTGATTGCTACTCACTGCTACTCGCGCCTGCAGCACAGTGAGCACACTCGCTCTGCAAGTGATCGCAGGAACCCTCCCCTTAGACCTAGAGGTGGTGAGGAGTGGCATCCTCCATGAGCTCGCTAAAGGCAATGCTTGTACACACCTTGACTTCAGCGGAGAATCAAAAAATAACCGCATTGCGGAAAAAAGAAGACTCCAGACCCACTTCCTGTAGGCGTGGCAGGTACGATGGGATGTCTCCATCAAAGGTCGGATAACAACTAAATTCTTTCCAAATATAGATAGATTCCAACCTAAACTACCAACCTGGTACGCACCTGGTCTATTTGTGACGTACCTACTCACAGGACATGGTGCCTTAAACGCCAAACTAACAACTCTGGGAATAATTGAAAATCCAAATTGCACTTGTGGCGTTCCAGAAACTTGGTCGCACGTAATGTATGACTGCCACCAATACGACGACATCCGCTGCCAGCTGGTGACAAGACTACAACATTCACCCAAGGACCAGGAGCAATTCATTCTGGACGATAAAGGACCATATATGGCATTCACCGAATTTGCACAGAAACTGTTAAACAGATGCCGAGCCACACTAGCCCAACAAGCAAATAACAACACAACTGGAAACTAAATGGGACCAGCTACTGTTCCCACAACAAATTCCATACCTCCAACGAGAATAAAAGGACATGGTCTACAACTCTACGACTGACTGAAGCTGAATCTGCAAAAGGGCCGCACGGACCTGAACCATGCAGCTTCGCTGCCATCAAGACTCGTTGGGGACCAGAATCGAGCACCTGACTCGATTCCTTTCCAACCCTACCACGGCGGGGCGGAGACTTCTTGTCTCCCCCTCACCGAACCCCCCCCCCTCTCCTTTCCTCTCTGGTGAGGTATGGGCATTCCTCACTGACAAACTGGGAGCATCTCCTCTATCGCTCCCATATTTCTATCTTTACCCCCAGTCTTCTGTCTCCCCTCCTACTCTATCTATATACAACGCGAACGCCCCACACACTAAATTTAATAACACTCAAAATAATCTTCGCCCAGTCTCGGCCTATCCATGTACGTAATATCAAACTCCCCAAGCCGTGTGTATAGGCATACAACGTATGGTTTATGCAGACAAGTGAAATAAGTATATACATGTGTATATACTTATATACACATACATATTATGATTTTTTTTTTTAAATCCTAGCCGCCGAAATCTGAGGAAACTAAGCGGCACGACCTGCCAGAATAACTAAGTCTACTGGGTTCCTGGTCTGCCTCCACGGGGCGAAGAACAACGTTACACGACATTACACATGTACAATACCCACGCACTTTTAAATATCTGGCATTCCCAGCAAACTGATACACCCACAATGAAAGCAACGCAGAGATGGGGGAAACCCCTGGTGCCGCATGACATCAATATACCTTACACCTTATACAAAAATTAAATACTGTACACAAGATAACCTCAACAATCGAGGTAAACACAAATGATACTTTGAGGTTTCAAAGTAAACAATGCAAGTAATCTTTTGCATATTAACATAAAAAAAAAAACTTTACATAAGCATTTTAGCCCAGAAGCAGGCACAAACCTTACAAACAGTTGAGGTTAAATCCAGTAAGTCCTGCAGTCATTAGTAGCAAAGTCACAGTCAATCACCAATAACAAAATCACAGTCGGTTAACAGCCATCTGAGCAAGGAGCATAGCAATTTCATCGCCAAATTGAGTCGCAGTTGTAGGACTCTTGTAGAGTTCCAAGATTCCAAATTCCAGTATTCCAAATGTGGTTTTGTTAGACCACATTTGGAATACTGTGTTCAAGTATGGAGACCGCACCTAAAGAAAGATATCGAGCTTCTTGAAAGGGTGCAAAGACGGGTCACTCGTCTGATGAGATCGGCAAAAGTGCGTCCTTATGAAGAAAGACTTCAAATATGTGGGTTGCAGAGTTTGGAAACTTGGCACCTCAGAGGAGATTTGATTGGGGTGTTTAAGGCTCTGAGAGACATCAGTAAAATGAACGAGGACGAAATTTTCAAGATTATAAATGATGCTAGAACTAGGGAACATAAATTCAAGTTACGGGTGGGAAATGTTTAGATTAGACTGCAGGAAGTTTTATTTTATCCAGTGTGTTATAAATTACTGGAATAAGTTGCCTACATGGGTGGTAGAGGCTGACAGTTTGGGGAAATTTAAAGGTTATCTGGATAGTACCTTAGGGTCAGGGAAGCACATAGGATGATCTGTTTTATTTCCTTTTATTTATTATTTATTTATTTTTTGATCTGTTTTGTTCGTTTTTTTTTTGGATGGTGCAGCATAAGCCATTGGCTTATGCTGCACCATGCGACCATTAGTAATACTAATACTATCCAGTATTATTTTTTCATTAAATCAGTTTATTTAAACGGTTGGTGTATTTGTTTAAACTTGTGGTAATACATCAGAAGCTAGCGAGGAAATGCCTGTTCACCGAAGAAAGTGTACACTACTACAATTACAAACCCTTGGCAGTACTAGCGACCTCAACCAATAAGCTGTACTGGATCAATTGGACATTTGGATCAATTCGATCCAAATGATCCTGAATTCCACCCTTGATCATTGCCTCCATGATTTTCCCTACTACTGAAGTCAGACTGACAGGTCGATAATTTCCAACTTCACTTTCAGAGCCACCCTTATGTATGGGAGATATATTTGCACCTTTCCAATCCAAGGGAATCTTCCCAGTTTAGCGATGCTCGCATAATTAGCCTCAATTATTCAATGCACTCGCTTGCCGCCGCCCTTAAGATTATAGGGTATATTCCATCAACTCCAGGAGCCTTACTGGTCTGTAGGCTCGAAAGTTTTTTCATTAAAGAATCTTGGGAAATTTCAATATCGTTAATTGTATATTTTTTTAACTTTGCTCCCACAATTTCCCATTGCCACAAAAGTTTTTCGTTTGTAAATATCGATGCAAAATAACTGAGTTCATCTGCAATGGCAGCTGGTGTATTTAATACTATCCCCTTTCCCTTATGTAAAGGTCTGATCTGGTTTGTCCTGCTCTTCTTGGCATTTATATAGGTGAAGAATTCTTTATCCTCCCCTTTTTGCTAGTGATTTCTCATAAATTGCCTTTGCCTGTCGGACCTTTTCTGTGGCTCTATTACACATCACCTTGTAGCTGTTATAGGCTTCAGTACTTTTTATTGCTCTGTAACCTTTCAATGCCACCGTTTTCTGCTCAAGTAATGTGACAACTTCACTATTCATCCAACTTGGAACCCTCCTCGTGGAGTATTTTTTTAATGGTATATATGCATTCAAGGCATCTGTGATTAATGTTTTAAAAGCGTACAACAGCGTACATTGTATTCATTCTCTGCGCGATATCTACCCAGTTAAGAGGCCATGTAGTACCTTAAGCATCGTAATTTCCTTTTCTGAAATTAAAGCCCATTCCTTTGCCTTTTACTTCTGCTACCTCTCTCGTCATCATCCACCGTAGAACTCCGTGATCACTTCCTGCTACTGGTTCCTCTACTGTCAGCAGTTATGTCATCTGATTCATGGGTGCTGATGAGGTCTAGGATATTCTTTTCTCTAGTACTTTCCCTGACACGTTGATACAAATAAGTCATCTAGTTGATTTAAAAATTTTGTTCCCCATGTCGAGTTTCCTTCCCATTTACTCCAATCAATTAGAGGCAAATTGAAATCACCCATAATTATTGTTGTTAACAACCCTGTCAACTTTTGTATCATCTGCAAACTTGGACATTAAACCTGATATACCTTGATCAATATCATTCATAAATATACAAAACAATGGGCACAACACCGAACCCTCGGGAACTCCACTAATAACATTTGTCCACGAAGAGCAGTGTCCATTGATTACCACTCTGTCTGCTCCCATTCAACCATCCCTTTATCCATTGTAGCAACTAACCCTTAATGCCATACCTCTCCAATTTGTACAGCAGTCTTCCATGTGCAACAGTGAAAAGCATTCGTGAAATCAAAGTATATATCAAAATTATTTTTGGCATTCAGTTCCTTTGTGACCACATCATAGTATCCAATCAAATTGGTCAGACAAGACCTCCCTTTAACAAACCCATGCTGTCTTAACTATTACTGCAGTCTTATCTAGATGATCCTGCAATGCTTTTTTAACCAGTGATTCCATTATTTTGCCCAGAACTTGTGTTCTAGGCAAAATAATGGAAACTAACAGGTCTGTAGTTACTTGTCACCTTTTGAATCCCCTTTGTGAATTGGTGATACATTTGCGCACTTCTAGTCCATAGGGACTAATTATGGCTAAGGGTTTGCTTAATTCCTTTGCTGCCTCCTTTAATATAACTGGATAGATCCCGTCCACCCCAAGTGCCTTCCTTATGTTTAACTTCAACAATTTCTCCTCCACTTTGGCTTCAGTTATTACAAAATCACTTAGCTCCTTGTTAGAGTTTGATGAACCACTGGCATTCCCCTCATTGAATAATTCCACACATGTGAATGTAGATGCAACATACTGATTCAGTTTATCAGCTATCTGAGCATGATCATCAATATTCAACCCATCTATGTTAAGTTGTCCAATCTGTATGTATTTCGCTACACATTGAAAAGTACCATGAATAGAAAAAGTCAGTAAAGAACACTTCGATATCATATTGTGGAAGCACCTCACCACAAGCTGCTTTGGTAGTATGATATGCAGTGTGTATAAATATTTCTCCATTTGGAACAGGTGCCTTTTAAATAAAATTCACTGCTCCAAAATGAAAAGTACATTAATATATTTTTATATTTATGCCATTTCTCTATTAATGCATCACTCATATTGTGTAGGAGTTGCCTTGATATTGCACAACACACTTCAAATCCACTGAAAATGGATGTGGCTTTTGCTTTTAATGTAAGTTCTATCATGAAAGTAACTTACTTTTCATGATACAATTTATCATTTTCTCAGAAAAATTAAATGTTTCTCTGAGAAACATTTAATTTAATTACTTTTATCAGCAAACTCTCTTAACTTAGTTGGTTTTGGAAAGTAACTTATCCATGTCTATAGAAAGCAAAATCTGTGATATTTTCTATGTCAATTGGGTACGATATAAGAAAAATGATGTAATGCCATTTTTTAAAAACTCTGACATGTGACAAAAAAAAAGAAATGGGTTTTTGGTAATGCTGATATATAGGAACTTTGCTAGCAGAGACAAGGAGGTGATTGTCCCTTTGTACAAGGCAACTGTCAGTCCACACCTTGAGTATTGTGTACAGGTCTTGAGCTCTCATTATTTTAGGAAGGATGCATAGTTGTTAGAACAAGTACAGAGAAGATCAACAAGATTGGAGGGAGGAACAAAGGGGTTCTCTTACAAGGAGAAGCTTAAATTCTGTCTGTTGCAGCATCTGGAGAATAGACACCTGCGAGGTGATCTGATTGAGGTGTACAAGGCCTTGAATGGTTTGGGCAAGCTCAATGCTGATGGGATACTTCTACTTGCTGAGATTAAATCCTGAAGGTTATGCAGATTTAAATCGATGTGCGGAAGTTTGCCTTTAGTCAACGGGTAGTTGATTGATGGAACAGACTTCCATCTGTTTTTGTGGAAGTTGATAGCTTAAATAAATTTAAGGCTAAACTAGACAAATATTTGGAGTGACCGTATGGGTAAAATGAGAAGGGTTAAGGGGTTTTTTTTTTTTTTTTTGGCTGATGCTCTATAAGCTTGTTTTCTTGCATCACATGCCTCAACTAATGCTAAAAGGTAGTACAACACTTCTTTGGAAGGTCACTTACATGGATCCCTCATGGAATGTAGATAAATGAATAAATCAAATAAATAAATCAACCTCCATGCACAAGCACACTGTGGGTGACAACCCAGGTGTGAACCAATGAAAGCAAGGGTCGAGGTGTGACGCGAACACCACGTGGAGGAATGCTGCCCCTGTGTTACCAGGCAATACTAGGTGTTAGATGACTCTCATTAACTGGTGTAATACCACCACTTTGCTTACTGGAAGCTTGAAGTGGCGAAACCCATGTTTAGTCTCCAGAGCTAAGTTCCGGTCAACCCTTCCCCACCTCTTCCATCATGCAGTATGACTGATGACTTTTCAGGTTATGATGAACATCATGTTGAGATCCAATCTTCCTTACATTTTGAGGGTACAGCTCTAAAATGGTGTTCGCAGGCCAGCCGGTAGTTAGTACACTGGACTGAACCTATTGGTAACTCTTTAGGAGGCTTCCGAATCAGCTAGTGTACAATCTTGCTACCTCTACTCTGTCAGATAGTTACTGGAGGGAGTCCGAGTAGTGTGTATGCGGGGCACTGTTGAGGCCATGTTATGTCAAGACTCTGGATATGTTCTTACCATGTGTACGCCATATACAAAAATTTCATTACTTCATACAGTATGTCCCCCCACTTTTTCTTACTATTGAATACACCATGAATTGTCAAACTAACAGAGTAAACTTATCTGCAAAAAGATCTAAACCTCGCAAACACTTCCTAATTCATTTAACAAATATACATGGCCTCAATTCTAATTTCAATGACATCCATTTCCACTTGTAGAATGACAAAACCCATGTACTTTTTCTGACAGAATCTCTGTTATTGGTTGATTCAACTACTGCTCATCTCAGTTGCCCAAATTATTTGCTGTATGATTCCTTTTGCCTCAAAGGTGGTACTTGTGCATAAGTCCATTCCGATATTCCCTGTCAGAGACTTGGTAATTTTGAATCTCCTCTTTTCGATCTTCTCTGGCTTCTCTAAGGAGGTGATTATTCCCTTGTATAAGGCAATGGTTAGGCCACATCTTGAGTACTGTATACAGGTCTGGAAGTATCATTTCAAGAAGGATGTAGAGCTGCTGGAACGGGTACAGAGAAGGGCAACAAGATTAGTGAATGGAACAAAGGGTTGCTCTTACGAAGAAAGGCTTAAGTTTTGCAAATTACAGAGTCTGGAGACCAGGCACCGGCGAGGTGATCTGATAGAGGTGTATAAGGCTTTGAATGGTTTGAGCATGCTCAATGCCAATGGGATTCTTCCTCTTGCTCAGAATAATCACCTCAGAGGGCATAAATTCAAATTGAAGAAGGACGGATGTCGGATAGATGTGCGGAAATTTGCCTTTGGCCAGCGGGTGGTTGGTTGGTGGAACCAACTTCCATCATTTGTTGTTGAAGTTGATAGCCTAAACAAATTTAAGGCTCAACTGGACAGGTATTTCGAACGAACGGAGGGGTGAAATGGGAGTGGTGTGTTTTTTTTTTTTTTTTTGGCTGATGCTGAATAAGCTTGCTTTCTTGCATCATATGCCTCTACTAATGCTAATGCTAAAAGCTTAAAATGTCTCTACCACATTGTATCAAATTCATCTGTTGTCTCTACTGTTCTACCATCTCCACTAATTACTTGGAACTCTTTGCAACTTGACTTTCTCCAGTCCAACTTTCCTAACAGTGAGGTAATTTTTCTTGGTGATTTTAAAGTTCACAACTGCAGCTGGCTTCCATTTTCTAGTCACACCGACCCAGCTAGTCGAGATGCTGAGGCTTTTTCAATTATTAATGACCTTGCACAGATTGTCCATTTACCTACAAGGATACCGGACAATCCTAACCATACAGCCAACACGCTTGATCTTTTTCTCAGTACACGGTCTATGTACCTTCTAAGTACATGGTCAAAGTAAGTGGTCCTTTAGGCACCTCAGATCAGAACTTGGTTATTGTCTCTTCTCCAGTGGAACCTTTATCTCACGGCTATTCCCAACCTCGTATTGTTTGCATTACAAGAATGCAAAATGGGATGACCTGCGAGATTTCTTTTCTTCTTTTCCTTGGTCGGATTACTGTTTCAAAACTTCTGATGTCAATGTTTGCTCAGATCGTGTCAGTGAAATTATTCTTGTAGGAATGGAATCCTTTATCCCACACTCCACTTTAAAATCTCGACCTTTATCTAAACCTTGGTTTTCCAATAAATGTGTTAAGGCTATTCAAGAGAAGAACATTGTATATCATAATGGGCTTGTTTCCAATTCTTCAGTTTCATTTTCTGTCTACATCAAACCTTACAACAATTGTAAAGCAGTTATTAATCAGTCCAAACTAGATTTTAACCAGACTAAGAGAAGAAAACTTGTTTCTTGCCTTAATGGTAGCCGAGCATTCAGGTCTCTTGCCAAAGCTATTATCCGCAACTTTTGCCCATCTTCGGTAAAACCAGATGGTTCTGTTGTCACTTCAACCAAGGATAAAGCTGACCTGCTAGCAACCCATTTTTCTTCCAAATCATGTATTAATGATCTTGTAAAACACCTCCCACCATTCACAGATTAGAGGATAACAAAAGAGCATGGCAAGAACTATGTTTACTGGCAACAATGGGTTTTTTGCTCTCATAAGTTTAGTTAAATAGAAAATCCTCTGAGATGATACAAAACTCTCTATCCAGACAATTTTATTTATTTATTTTTATATGATTATCACACATGACAAATTTTATATAAATGCAATTCTGAAATAATATACTACCTAATTTCTAAATGGCTAAGAAAACCATCAAATCAGACATTTGAGGACTTGAAATCATTACCTAATGAAGCTAACTTAAGCTAAACATTACATGATTATATTGCCGTATACAAATCATTACCTAAACTTGAGATTTAACAGATAATAGGAAAAGAATTTAAAAAAAAAATTCTCAGTAAATACCCTGGCATGCTATTATTATTTGACAGCAGTTTAAAATACTTTATTCTTTTATCATCCTATTTTAATATTTTATTTCATAACTGTGTAATAAAAATAATTCAAGAACCGCAATGCACAGTTTTTTCACTGAGCCTGAAAAACAATAACGAAAACTTGTAAGCATATTTTTCAAAAAGTTTAAAAAGAATGTTATGTAATGATTTTCACATACAATTTGGTACATGAAATACACACACAAAAAAAAAAATGGAAAAAAGGGGGGCTGCTAAAATTGTGCAGAAGTAATTAACTAAATTCTACAGTCAATATATAATTCTGGGATAAGTTAGAAATTTTTCTTTTCTCTTCTGTTTCTTCTCAAGGCACATCTTATTACAAAAACCACTAATCTGAAGTGTTAATGAAATCTAGGATGAAGCTAATCCAAGAAGAAATCCTCCAGCAAATCCAGTAGCTAAGCAAATGTTATCCTGAACAAACTGTTGACTCTATAAATTAAAACAAAAAAAAATTATTAAAACACAAACATATACTAATATTATAATATGTATTTTAGTATAGAATTCAAATGCAAGTTAATTCTCTGTTGGTTAAATATGACTTCAACATACTTGTGAGAATTTAACTGTCTTTGAACAGCTTAAACATATATGAATTCTTAGAGATTTGTGGTCAATGAAGAGTGGTTTAGAAAGATAAGGCATTTGATTCCACAGAACTAGTCTAACAGTTTGGAGTGCTGAAATTTTTAAGCAATAGTAACTGAAATGAGTTTATAAAAGGAAGAATTTAAAGTTTGTATCTGGGCATGCATTTTTGGTAGAATATAAGCATATCCTTACAAGTGAGTGCAATGACTCACTTGTAAGCATATATCCTAGCAAATGAAAGCCATTGAAAGTTTTCCAGACTTGATACACTTGGAGGAATGAACTGTTATGCTCTCGGAATGTCTGAAAACCCATAATTTTCCAAACTTTACAAACATAATTTGCTTTTAGGAAAAGAATCCATAACAAACAGATTTAATGTATTAATGTTATCCATATGGTGCTAGGAAGCCTGAGGTTTTTACTGCACCAGCAAAAAAAAAAAAAAAAAAAAAAAAAAAAAGAGGTAAAAAAGAGATTTTGGAGTTATGATTCCCCACCCAGTGTAGAAATTATTTTGCAATTCTTCAAATGTAAGACCTTGCATTAAAACAGTCCACATTTTTTGATAATCTTTGAAGTCTAAGTCATCCTCAAGAAATGCTGCTTGTCACTGATAATTAACTACTCTACAATTCTCATGTCATCAGAAAATTTTGACATCATGCCCTATATTCCTTCATTGGTACCATTTAAGAAAATCAAAAACAACAGTTTCCAGTATCCTTGGGGGAACCCATCTCTTACATCAGCCAAATCTGAGGAATAACCATTTATCAATCCTCCTCTACCTTATACCCTGCAACCATCTTGCAACCCATCTAAGGATTTTCCCTTGTCATTCCAACACATTCCAGCTTATAAGTAGCTTCTCATGTAGGAATGAGTTAAATGTTTTGCTGAAATCCAATTAAAAAAATAAATTACTTTCTAGATCCAGCTTATGAATGACTCTGCCAAAATAGCTAACCAAGTTGATTAAACATGATCTTCCCTACCAATGAAGTCAGGTTGACTGCTCTATAGTTATTCCACTTCACCCTTAGAACTGGAACTACATATTGGCAATATACTGGCACTTCTCCAATCGAAGAGAATCTCTTCTAAGTCCAGCAATGCCCCCATAATTAACCTTAATGGTTCAATGCATTCTATTGCCACATAAAAATTTTGATTTATGCTATCAACTCCATGAGCCTTACTCACCTTTAGGCATAAAAGTTTTCTAATAAATAATATTCTGAAATTCAACACTGCAATTTCATGCTACTGACTGGGAAGGGATTTTTCTGTAAATATCAAAAGTATCTATTCAAACCTCTTAAATTCAACCAAAACATCAGCTGGATTATGTACGGCTTTCCCATGCCCATTACACAAGGGTCCAATGTGATTCATCCTTTCCTTTGTATTTACATATGTGAAAAACTCCTTGTTCCCATTTTATGCTTTTTGCCAGCAGTTTCTTATGATCTACCTTTGGAAACCTAACCATTTCTGTATTAATATTATTATTATTACAGATCAACTTGTAGCCATAACATGCTTCAGTACTTTAATCACCCTGTAACTTTCCCATGCCATTTTTTCCCTGTTCTATTAAACTGGCCAGCTCCTTATTCATCCATCTTGGCATCCTCCATGTGTTATATTTCCTTAATATTATATATGCATTTCATGGCTTCTGCAATTATACTGTTTTAAAGGCATACCATAATTCTGATGTATTTGTGCTCAGCATGAACATATAGCACCTTAACACACTTGCTGGCACTTATATTTGAGAGAGCCCATTCAATGAGCCATAATTTTCATAATGGTGAGAAATAACGACATTCTGTTTACTTTTAAACTGTTATTTGTAAATAACGGTCGAAAAGTAAATGGAAATGAAAGTTTGTATTTCATAGTAAACAGTGAACAATTGCTTTTGGACTGAGCTGTAAATCAGAATAAAATTCAGTTTGATAGAAATTTTATTTTATGTACTAATACTTATGCAGACTTATGGCTAATGCTTATTTGGCTAATGCTGCATAAGCATTGGCCAAAAAACAAAAAAAAAAAACCCAACCCGTTTCACACATCCATTCCCTCTAAACGTTTGTCCAGTTCCTCCTTGAATTTATTTAACTTATCAACTTCCACAATAACAGATTGAAATTTGTTCCAGCAATCAACTACCCACTGGCTAAAAGCAAATTTCTGAACATCTATCCTATAACTGTCTTTCCTAATTTGAATTTATGCCGCTTCACGTTCGTAATCTGAGCAAGCAGAAGAATCCCATCAGAATTGAGCTTTCTCATCACATTCACAAGGCCTTATACACCTCAATCAGATCACCTTGCAAGTGCCTAGTCTCCAGATGCTCCAATTAGCTTAACTTAAGCCTTTCATGGTAAGACCATCCTTTCGTTCCCATCAACATTCTTGTTGCCCTTCCCTGTACTCGCTCATGCAACTCTAAGTCCTTCTGAAAATGAGTCCTCCAGCCCCATATACAGTACTCAAGGCGTGGCCTGACTATTGCCTTATACAAAGGGATAATCACCTCCTTTTCCTTACCACTAGCAAAATTCCTGTATATCATTGACAATACCCCATGACGTGCCCTGAGAGCCTGTCTGCACTGTTCAGAAAATTTCCTATCTGACTGACTGTCAATTACTCCCAGGTCTTTTTCATTTTCTACCACCCTAAACGTAGTACCACACAGCTGGTAAGTTTCTCTGGAGTTACTTCTACCCATATTCAGTACTTTGCATTTGTCAATGTTAAACTTCATTTGAACATCAGTTCTACTTCTTTGAATGCTTTCCATTTAGAATTTGCTGGTAACATCATCAGTTGGTCCCATTGATTACAATTTTAAAACTGTTTGAGACCACTATAGTCACCTTTATGGAAGCAAAAACCCTTCCCTTTACCTCTGATGGTAGTAATATATTTAAGAAAATCCCATATCAGTACGCTGTGATCACTGCCACCCAATGATTCCTTTAACTGCAAATTCTTACTGCACAAATAATCACTGCTGATAACCAGATCAAGAGTATCACTCTCTCTGGTTTCCTCTATAACATGTTGCTGTAGAAACAATCATCCAATATAATCCATAAATCGGCCCTGGAGGGATTGTGCAAGGCTCAAGGGGTAGAATTTTTTTCAGCCTGGACTGTACTTGTTAACAGGAGAGATTGCTTCTACAGGGATGGGATACACTTAAATAGAAAGGGTGCAAGAATTTTTGCTGATGCTGTTGAGGCAGTGTTAGGTGGGTCGGAAAACTGCTAGTTGGGGGGGATACAAGGACTAATAGATTAACAGTAGCCACTGGCAGAGGTGGAAGTGATTCTTGCACTGCTTCTATTGAAATGAGCAGAAGCCTGAAAAACAAGATACCGGATATTTCAGAGACTGCTGGTAGTCATTGCGGTACAAGTAAACACATGGGTTGTGTTAGGGTAGCTAAGAATAGAAACAGGTGCATGTATACCTGTGTGTACACCAATGCTAGGAGTTTGGTAAATAAATTTGATGAATTTGAGGTATTGCTCAAAACATCAAAGGCAGATATTGTTGGGATATCAGAGACGTGGTGTCACACAGATATAAGTAATGCGGAACTGGAATTTGGGGAATACAATGTGTATAGAAAAGATAGACAGGACAGGAGGGGAGGAGGGGTTATGCTATTAATTAAGAAACACATAAAGTCCAAGGAAGTGAAGCCAGTCGACATCGATGGACAGGGCAGTGTCGAGTCAGTTTGGTGTGACATAAGCATAGGGAATTCAAAATTGAGAGTAGGAGTGTGCTATAGGCCTAATGACTCTGATGAGTATAATAAGATATTGTACAGGGAAATAGAGTGGGCCAGTAAATCAGAGAGTCTTATAATGGGGGATTTTAATTTCCCAGATATTGACTGGAATTTGTGGGTTGGTCACTCGCACACTAGCAAGGCTTTTGTGGATTTATTGGATGATTGTTTTCTACATCAGCATGTTCGTGAGGCAACAAGAGGGAGCAATACTCTTGATCTGATTATCAGTAGTGATTCTTCATGCATTAAGAATCTGCAGATAAATGAACCACTAGGTGGCAGTGATCACAGTGTGTTGAAGTGGGATTTACTCAAGGAGGTAACTACCATCAGAGGTAAAGGGAAGGGTTTTTGTTTTCGTAAAGGCGACTATGATGGTCTGAGACAGTATTTAAATTCTATACAGTGGGACCAACTGATGATGTTACCAACAGCAAACTCAAAATGGGAAGCATTCAAGGAACTAATCTTGGAGGCTACCAGGCTTTACATACCAACTAAGAAATATTGTTCAAGGTTTAGGCCTAAATGGTTGTCAGATGAACTAATGAGACATGTGGCAGAGAAGAAAAATGCATGGGATACATACAAATTAATGGGTGACATGGAAGCCTATGATAGATATAAGTTGGTCTGTAACCAAGTCACAAAGGAGATTAGGCAGGCAAAGGCAGACTACGAAAAATCCTTGGCAAAGGATGCAAAGAAAAACAGAAAAGAGTTCTTTACATATTTGAACTCGAGAAGGAAAGGAATGAATCAGATTGGTCCACTGGATATTGATGGTTCAACGGTTGAGGATCCTGCTCAGATGGCTAACAATCTAAACGAGTATTTTGCATCTACATTCACGCATGAGGAGTTATTCAGGAAGGAGAATGATGTAGGTAAAGTAAACATGGGCAGTGAGCTGGATGATTTTGTAATAACTGAGAGGAAAGTGGAGGAGAGATTGTTGAGGATAAACATAAAAAAGGCACCTGGGGTGGATGGGATCTATCCAGTTATATTAAAGGAGGCAGCAAAGGAAGTATGCAAACCCCTAGCCATAATTATGAGAGCTTCTTTGGACTCAGGGGAGGTACCCATAGACTGGAGATGTGCAAATGTAACCCCAATTCACAAAGGAGGATCAAAGGCTGACACAAGTAATTATAGACCTGTTAGTTTAACTTCTGTTCCAGGTAAATTAATGGAGGCACTGGTTAAAGAAGCACTGCAGGATCATCTAGACAAGAATTCAGTTATAGCTCAGACGCAGCATGGTTTTGTTAAGGGCAGGTCTTGCCTGACCAATTTGATTGGATACTATGATGTAGTCACAAAAGAACTGGATGCAAGGAATAACTTTGATATTATATATTTGGATCTTAGAAAGGCTTTTGATACTGTTGCACATGGAAGACTGCTGCACAAATTGGAGCAGAGTGGTATTGGAGGCAAATTGCTGCTATGGATAAGGGGATGGTTGAGTGGCAGAAGACAGAGAGTGGTAATCAATGGACACTGCTCAACGTGGACTAATGTTATTAGTGGAGTTCCTCAAGGTTCAGTGTTGGGTCCGTTGTTGTTTTCGGTGTTTATGAATGATATTGATGATGGTATATCAAGTTTAATGTCCAAGTTTGCAGATGATACAAAGGTTGGCAGGGTCGTTAAGGACACTACTGATGCTATGCTGCTGCAACAGGATCTGGAAAGGTTGAACAGATGGGCTGAGAGGTGGCAAATGAAGTTTAACATTGACAAATGTAAAGTACTACATATGGGAAACAGTAACCCCAGAGCAACGTATCAACTCTGTGGTACTACACTGACAGTGGTGGAGAATGAAAAGGACCTGGGGGTAATTGTGCAGGCAGATATGAAGTTCTCTGAGCAGTGCAGACGGGCTGCAAGAGTAGCTCATGGTGTCTTGTCAATGATATACAGGAATTTTTCTAGCAGGGATAAGGATGTGATTATTCCCTTGTATGAGGCAATGGTCAGGCCACACCTTGAGTACTGTATACAGGTCTGGAGGCCTCATTTCAGGAAGGATGTAGAGCTGCTGGAACGGGTACAGAGAAGGGCAACAAGATTAGTGAATGGAACAAAGGGTTGCTCTTACGAAGAAAGGCTTAAGTTTTGCAAATTACAGAGTCTGGAGACTAGGCACCGGCGAGGTGATCTGATAGAGGTGTATAAGGCTTTGAATGGTTTGAGCATGCTCAATGCCAATGGGATTCTTCATCTTGCTCAGAATAATCACCTCAGAGGGCATAAATTCAAATTGCGGAAGGACGGATGTCGGATAGATGTGCGGAAATTTGCCTTTGGCCAGCGGGTGGTTGGTTGGTGGAACCGACTTCCATCACTTGTTGTTGAAGTTGATAGCCTAAACAAATTTAAAGCTCAACTGGACAGGTATTTCGAACGAACGGAGGGGTGAAATGGGAGTGGTTTTTTTTTTTTTTTTTTTTTTTTTGGCTGATGCTGAATAAGCTTGCTTTCTTGCATCATATGCCTCTACTAATGCTAATGCTAATGCTAATGCTAATGCTAAAAGTCTTGCTAGTATACAATCTGATTTACTGGCCAACTCTATTTCTCTGTATACAGTTGTTCATTGTACCCATTAGAGTCATTAGGCCTATAACACACTGCTATTCTCATTTTTTCTTTCCCAGTGCCTAGATCACACCACACTGATTGAACATTGCACTGACCATCTATGTCAACTGGATGCACGTCCTTAGAGTTTGTGTGTTTCTTAACTAACAGCATAATCCCTCCTCCCTTCCTATTCTTTCTGTACACGTTGTACTCCCCAAAATTCTGTGCTGTTTATATAAGTGTGTGTGACAGCAGAAATGATGCAAGTGAATGAGCAAAGGATGCAAGAAGCAATTAACCATACATGCTGCAGTTATAGAGCAAGCCTACAAGAAGTGCAGCAACCTGAACATAGTCTACATCAATTACCTGTACATGGCCTACATTGATTACCACAAAGCCTCTGACGCTGTGCGTCATAGCTCGCTAATAGAGATTCTGAAGATCTACAAAGTCAATCTGACAGCGACAAACTTCCTAGGAACAACTAGGGAGAAATGGAGTACTGCCATCATGGTCAAGAACATTGCAAGCAGACCGATCCCCATCAGGAGAGGAATCTTTCAGGGAGATGAACAGGGAGATGAACTGAGCCCACTGTGGTTCTGTCTAGCACTCAACCAGCTATCCACCATTCTCAACAATGGCAAGTATTTATAGTATTGATTTATTGATTTGCTTTCTCAAAGAAGGAAGGAAAAACCTGTGCACACGCGCGCACGCTCTCTCTCTCTCTCTCTCTCTCTCTCTCTCTCTCTCTCTCTCTCTCTCTCTCTCTCTCTCTCTCTCTCTCCCCACCTGATGTACATGGATGACACCAAGCTCTATGCGGCAACCAAGAAGCAACTCTAGCAACTACTCCAGATCACTGAACAATTCAACAATGATATCAGGATGGAATTTGGTCTAGACAAATGTAAGGCCCACAGATTGCATCAGGGGAAATTAGTCGGCTAAAGCTACCAGCTGCAGACTGGGAAAAGAGATCGAATGCCATTACGGGGGGGGGATGAAGAAGAGACCTACAAATACCTAGGGATGATGCAGGCTCAGCAGTTACAGCACAAGGAAATCAAGGCCTGTCTGAACGAAAAATTACCATCAGAGACTCAGAAGCCTGCTCAAAGCAAAGCTGAACGAAGGGAACACAGTTAAAGCCATAAACACCTATGTAGTTCCAGTGCAAACATACTCCTTCGGATTATAGAACAGACCAACACCAAGCTGGAGGATATCATGAGAAAGACAAGGGAAATGACGACCAAAAGCCGCTAACACCACCCAAAGTCAGCTGTGGAGAGACCGACAATAGCTTGGAAAGAGGGAGGAAGGGGTCAATTAGACCTCATTGAGCAACAGAAAACAGCAATAGTTAACCTGAAGGATTCCAAAAAAAGAGCAGAATTCTACCAGGCCATAAGGAAGTCAGACAAGCGGCATACTCCACTCAACCTAAGAGTCCCCCCCTCCTGCCCAGACAACACAAACAAAGCTAGTAAGATGGACAAAGAAGACACTCCACAGCAGGCACTACAATAACTTTCATCAAGATCACATAGATAAAATTGTTTCCAATGCATAGCTCAAAAGCGGGACGCTCTTCCCCGAGACTGAAGGATTCATGCTCGCAACCCACGACCAGGTAATTGGCACCAGAAACTATAGAAAATACATTGCCAAGGAGCCCAGAGTGTCAGATGACCCATGACGATGATGCCACCTGGCCTCAGAAATGATTGAACACATCACCGCAGGATGCAAGGTGATCACCCATACTGAGTACACTTGTAGATACGACCTGGCAGCCAGGATAATACATCAGAAGCTAGTGAGGAAATACCAGTTGATCAAAGAAAGTGTACCCTACTACAAGTACGAACCCCAGGCAGTACCAGAGACCACAAACCCACGTACTGTATTGGGACTGCATCATAATAAATGACACAGTCCCAGTACAGTATGACTGTAATAGATAAGACAATTCTGCATAACAGACTGTACATAACCCTTGTTGACAAGAAGAAAAAGGCTATCCATCTGATTGACATAGTGGTACCCAACACTGGTAATCTGCAGAAAACCCATGGAGAAAAATTCAGGAAGTACGCGAAATTAAGACAGGAGATCAAAGAGATGTGGCATATGCAACAAGTAATGACCATCCCAATCATCGTGTCAACCACCAGTATGGTTCCAAAGAACCCTACATAACAGCCTAGCAGCAATAGGTCTCCCAGCATACACCTATAAGGAACTCCAGAAAGTCACAATCCCGAACACCTGTAGGATAGTCAGAAAGTTCCTCGACCAACAGAAACACCAGACATAATGACAACCACCCTGTGTACTTGGTAGCAATACTCGTCACGAGGTGGAAGGAACCCTAATCAGGGAGAAATAATATAAAGAGTAATAATAATAATCATAATAATAAGCTATAAGGAAGATAAACAAATGGCACACACCACTCAACTTCGACAAGGAGAGCCCACTTGGACAAATTGAAGAAATAAAGATAGAAAGATGGGTGAAGAAGGCACTCCATAGCAGAACTACAATGAGCCCCATCAACACTACACAGATAAGATGACTTCTAACAGGGATGGGATACACTTAAATAGAAAGGGTGCAAGAATATTTGCTGATGCTATCGAGGCAGTATTAGGTGGGTCGGAAAACTGCTAGCTTGGGGGGAGACAAAGACCAATAGATTGACAGTAGCCACTGGCAGAGGTGAAAGAGATTCTTGCACTGCTTCTATTAGAATGAGCAGAAGCCTGAAAAACAAGATGCATGATATTTCAGAGACTGCTGGGAGCCATTGCGGTACAAGTAAACACATGGGTTGTGTTAGGGTAGCTAAGAATAGAAACAGGTGCAGGTATACTTGCGTGTACACCAATGCTAGGAGTTTAGTAAATAAATTTGATGAATTTGAGGTATTGCTCAAAACATCAAAGGCAGATATTGTTGGGATATCAGAGACGTGGTGTCACACAGATATAAGGGATGCAGAACTGCAATTTGGAGAGTACAACGTCTACAGGAAGGATAGACAGGATAGGAAGGGGGGAGGAGTTATGCTATTAGTTAAGAAACACATAAAAACCAAGGAAGTGAAGCCAGTCGACATCGCTGGACAGTGCAGTGTTGAGTCAGTTTGGTGTGACATAAGCATTGGGAGATCAAAATTGAGAGTAGGAGTGTGCCATAGGCCTAATGACTCTGATGAGTATAATAAGAAACTGTACAGGGAAATAGAGTGGGCCAGTAAATCAGAGAGTCTTATAATGGGAGATTTTAATTTCCCACATATTGACTGGAATTTGGGGGCTGGTCACTCACACACTAGCAGGGCTTTTGTGGATTTATTGGATGATTGTTTTCTATATCAGCATGTTCGGGAGGCAACTAGAGGGAGTAATACTCTTGATTTGATTATCAGCAGTGATTCTTCATGCATTAAGAATCTGCAGATAAATGAACCACTAGGTGGCAGTGATCACAGTGTGCTGAAGTGGGATTTACTCAAAGAGGTAACTACCATTAGGGGTAAAGGGAAGGGTTATTGCTTCCGTAAAGGCGACTACGATGGACTGAGACAGTATTTAAATTCTATACAGTGGGACCAACTGATGATGTTACCAACAGCAAATTCAAAATGGGAAGCATTCAAAGAACTTATTTTGGAAGCTACTGCGCTTTACATACCAACTAAGAAATATTGTTCAAGGTTTAGGCCAAAATGGATGTCAGATGAACTAATGAGGCATATGGCAGAGAAGAAAAATGCATGGGATACTTACAAATTAACACACGACACAGAAGCCTATGATAGATACAAGTTGATTTGCAACCAAGTTACAAAGGAGGTTAGGCATGCTAAGGCAGATTACGAGAAATCCTTGGCAAGGGATGCAAAGAAAAACAGCAAAGAGTTCTTTACTTATGTAAACTCTAGAAGGAAGGGGATGAATCAGATTGGTCCACTTGATATTGATGGGTCAACTGTTGATCCTGCTCAGGTAGCTAACAAACTAAATGAATATTTTGAATCGACATTCACACATGAGGAGTTATTCAGCGAGGGGAATGCCAGAGGTGTATTCAACTCTAGCAGTAAGCTACAGAATCTTGAAATAACTGGGAGTAAAGTGGAGGAGAAACTGTTGAAGATAAACACAAGAAAGGCACCTGGGGTGGATGGGATCTATCCAGTTATATTAAAGGAGGCAGCAAAGGAAGTAAGCAAACCCCTAGCCATAATTATGAGAGCTTCCTTGGACTCAGGGGAGGTACCCATAGACTGGAAATGTGCAAATGTGCAAATGTGACCCCAATTCACAAAGGAGGATGAAAGGCTGACACAAGTAATTATAGACCTGTGAGCTTAACTTCTGTTCCAAGAAAATTAATGGAGGCACTGGTTAAAGAAGCACTGCAGGATCATTTAGACAAGACTTCAGTTATAGCTCGGACACAGCATGGTTTTGTTAAGGGGAAGTCTTGCCTGACCAATTTGATTGGATACTATGATGCAGTCACAAAAGAACTGGATGCAGGGAATAGCTTTGATATTATATACTTGGATCTTAGAAAGGCTTTTGATACTGTTGCACATGGAAGACTGCTACACAAATTGGAGCAGTGTGACATTGGAGGCAAATTGCTGCTATGGATAAAGGGGTGGTTGAGGGGCAGAAGACAGAGAGTGGTAATCAATGGACACTGCTCATCGTGGACTAATGTTATTAGTGGAGTCCCTCAGGGCTCAGTGTTGGTTCCATTATTGGTTTCTGTATTTATAAATGATATTGATGATGGTATATCAAGCTTAATGTCCAAGTTTGCAGACGATACAAAGGTTGGCAGGGTTGT
Organism: Mastigoproctus giganteus; assembly: GCF_048544385.1. NCBI lineage: Eukaryota > Metazoa > Arthropoda > Arachnida > Uropygi > Thelyphonidae > Mastigoproctus > Mastigoproctus giganteus. Next base: position 277,848,798 of record NC_143575.1, on the reverse strand, counting down.
CAAGGACACTACTGACACTATGCTGCTGCAACAGGATCTGGAAAGGTTGAGCAGATGGGTTGAGAGGTGGCAAATGAAGTTTAACATTGACAAATGTAAAGTACTACACATGGGAAACAGCAACCCCAGAGCAACGTATCAACTCTGTGGTACTACACTGACAGTGGTAGAGAATGAAAGGGACTTGGGGGTGGTTGTGCAGGCAGATATGAAGTTCTCTGAGCAGTGCAGACGGGCTGCAAGAGTAGCTCACGGAGTATTGTCAATGATATACAGGAATTTTTCCAGCAGGGATAAGGAAGTGATTATTCCCTTGTATAAGGCAATGGTCAGGTCACACCTAGAGTACTGTTTACAGGTCTGGAGGCCTCATTTCAAGAAGGATGTAGAGCTGCTGGAACGAGTACAGAGAAGGGCAACAAGATTAGTGAATGGAACAAAGGGGTGCTCTTACGAAGAAAGGCTTAAGTTTTGCAAATTACAGTGTCTGGAGACTAGGCACCAGCGAGGTGATCTGATAGAGGTGTATAAAGCCTTGAATGGTTTGAGCATGCTGAATGCTGATGGGATTCTTCCTCTAGCTCAGAATAATCACCTGAGAGGGCATAAATTCAAATTGAGGAAAGACAGATGTAGGATAGATGTGTGGAAATTTGCCTTTAGCCAGCGGGTGGTTGGTTGGTGGAACAGACTTCCATCCCTTGTAGTGGAGGTTGATAGCCTAAATAAGTTTAAGGCTCAGCTGGACAGGTATTTTGATCGAACAGAGGGGTGAAGTGGAAGTGGGTTTTTTTTTTTTTTTTTTTTGGCTGATGCTGCATAAGCTTGCTTTCTTGCATCAAATGCCTCTACTAATGCTAATGCTAATGCATGGTTTGCAAATGGGAGGCTCTTTCCCAAGACCAAACAATTCGTGCTCACTATCCAAGTTCAGGTAATCTGCACAAGGAACTAAAGTAAATACACAGACAAAGACTCCAGAGTAATAGATGACACATGTTGATGATTACATGGCCCCAGAAGCACCCCCAGGATATCACTGTGGGATGTAGCACGTGATCACCCTGACAGAGTATTCTCCACACAACCAGTTTGCCAGGATAATACAGCAGAAGCTAGTGCAAAAATACCAGTTGATCAAATGAAGTGTATTAGAGACTCCTACTCACAAACTATACTGGGACCATGCCATAATAACAGATAAGATGATCCTGCACAACAGACCAGACATAACCCTCATTTACAAGAAGGAAATGGCTACCTACCTGATGGACAGAGCAGTGCCCAATACCAGCAACCTCCAGAAAAAAAGATCAGAAAGTACACAGACTTAAGAGAGAAGTCAAAGATGTGACATATGGAACAAGTAATGACCATCCCAATCACCATGTCAATCATTGGCACAGTGCCTCCATAACAACTTAGGAACAGCAATAGGCCTCCTAGAGAGCACTTGCGTGGAACTTCAGTAAGCTGTGATCCCGAACACCTGTAAGATAGAGTTCCTCAACAAACAGTAATAATAATAATAGTAACCAGACACAACCAACTAATCCATGCACTTGGTACCAGTAAATGTCATGGGGCAGAAAAAATCCCATAAAGGAAAAAAAATTTAATAATAATAACCCATCAAGAGAAGAAAGAGATAATAATAATAATAAATGCAATGAAACCAGCCAACTGCTGCCCTCATTGAACCTAATGAATTTTGTTTGCTGATTTACAACGCATTATATCTCTTTACATTAAGACATTTAAATAAAGTTGCTGTTCTTTATCAAGTTGTTTGTCGCATGTGTTTTTGCTTTGTTTAAATAATGTAAATCCTGTTTGAACACACTGTTGTTGTTTGATGACATATTGGCATCTAAACCATAATGCACCAAGTCGATGATTGAAAACACTAACTTATATAGTTTACTGTTATCAAGTGAGCTAATGAATAAACCATGACAGCAGAGATGCTTTGTCCAGAGAGAGCAAAGAGTCTCTACTATATGCTAAATAAATTCTAAGATAAATATTTGAAATTTTTCATATATGTACTTCTTCCACTATCCACGGGAGTCTTTTCTTTGCATGTCTATCAAAGTTCCTTTTTGCATGTTCAAGATCTTTATTGACTCTTGTCCAATTTACTCTGATATAACCCTGATGTTGAGCAATCTGAAATAAGAAAGAATTTTTAATCTTTTTTTTTTTTTTATATAACTTCTAACATCTAAACATATTCTCATATTTGCCAACTTTCAGAAAACAAAAACCCATAATTTTTTAATACAGATTAGCTTTCTGCTTTACAAAATGTGCATTTTAATGAGAATTATATATGCATTAGTCTATGATGGGCCTAATCATCAGATTGCATTTATTATACTGTTAGCAAAATTTAAAAACAATCAGAAATACTAATAATTTCATTGCTGCTACTTGCCTGCAGTATTTAATATTAATAAAATCAAATCTGTTGGGAAACTGATATATTATAGCTTCTCCAAACTGGAATGATTGGTTACTATAAGGTAGTCACAGAGGAACTGAATGCAAACAATAATTTTGACTTCATATATTTCAGTACAAAGAAGAGCAATGTAGTGTGGCATTGGAGGCAAGTTACTGCTATGGATAAAGGGATGGTTGAATGTCAGGTGAGAGAGTGGTTATTAATTGCCACTTCTCTTCATGGCTAAGGATGCTTCATTTTGGGTAGTAATAATCCCAGAATTACACACCGTTTTGGTGGAAACAAACTCAAGGTAGTAAAAAATGAAAGCAATCAAACTGTAACTGTACAGTTTGATATAAGTTCAGTGAGAAATAAAGACATGCTTTAAGGACAACTCACAGGTACTGTAAATGATATACAGGAATTTTTCCAGTTTGAATAAAGGATTAGACAAATGATGAGAAGGGATGGGCAAATGGAGTGCGTAGGTTTTTTTCCCTGGATGATGCTATATAAGCTTGCTTCCTTGCATCATTTTGGAACCACTAATACTAACTGTTCCAAAGCGATATTAAAGGGAATAAAGCTAAATGCATACAAAATGCATACATAAAAACAAACAAAATGACGAGCCAGAGAGAGAGATCCAGTTACATGATTCAAAAATTGGATGACAAACCAGAGTTCCTGAATAGTATTTTGTTCTCAGACTAGGTGATCTTCTTCAGACAGCTCTGTTATTTGACGCAACTGCCAAATATGGAATCACAAAATCCGCACAATGCTGAAGAGCATGTTCAAGATACACTTGAGGTTCACATCTGGTGTAGCTTGATGCAAAATTGCATTATCAGGTCATTTTTCTTTGCTGAACAAACAGTCAATAAAAATATCTATCTAGCCATGCTAGAAAATTTTGTGCTTCCACAGATCTATGACATGGGGAATGATAAGCTGAATTATGAATTTTCTTTCAACATGGAACTCCTGCACTACACAAAAACTGTGTGCAAGGCTTTGCATGTTAGATTCCTTGTCTGATGGACTGGATGAAACTGGGAAAATGGGTGACCCCAAAGACTCCTGATCTCTGGCCTATTGACTTCTTATAAGGCCACGTGAAAAATACTACCTGCAGTGAAAAGAGACTGGATATTCACTTATTAAAAAGAAGCCACTGTAAGAGCAACTGAAAGTGTTACACCTGAGATTTTTGACCAGATATGGACAGAAATTGAATACTGATATGATGGGTAACATACTCTTAACAGTGGATATGTTTAAGTGATGTAATACTATTATAAACCTTTTGAAAAGAATCAACTTTTTTTTCAAATTTGCTTACAAAATCACTATTCATTTACATAAAAAAACCATTTTATTAGTATTAGTAGTGAAAAAATTATGCAAGTAAGCAGACTTATATAGCATCAGTCAAAATACATAAATAAATTAAAAAAAAAAGCACCATGTGTACTCTGTATGCCCAAAAGATGTTTAATTTTATGTGAAAACATCCTTTGATGGGTAATTTACTTACAATGGGTTTGACAGCTAAAATATGATATGTGCACTTGAGATTATAGAGTTGGAAATCTATTTCAATCTAACTTCTGTAGATTGTAATTTTCACGAAATACGTATGAAGGAAGGTTGTTCAAGAAAACGGCAGTTGAATGAATAAATGAGGAAGATGAAAAGTTGGTTCTGTGGGTTTGAAGTTGGATAGTAAATGGATGTTGGCTGGTGGCGGCACGTGTTCGGACTGTTTTGAAAGAGAGAGCGGGAATTATAGCATTAGCATTAGTAGAGGCATATGATGCAAGAAAGCAAGCTTATTCAGCATCAGCCAAAAAAAAAAAAAAAAAACACCACTCCCATTTCACCGCTCCGTTCGTTCGAAATACCTGTCCAGTTGAGCTTTAAATTTGTTTAGGCTATCAACTTCAACAACAAATGATGGAAGTCGGTTCCACCAACCAACCACCCGCTGGCCAAAGGCAAATTTCCGCACATCTATCCGACATCCATCCTTCCTCAATTTGAATTTATGCCCTCTGAGGTGATTATTCTGAGCAAGAGGAAGAATCCCATTGGCATTGAGCATGCCCAAACCATTCAAAGCCTTATACACCTCTATCAGATCACCTCGCCGGTGCCTAGTCTCCAGACTCTGTAATTTGCAAAACTTAAGCCTTTCTTCGTAAGAGCAACCCTTTGTTCCATTCACTAATCTTGTTGCCCTTCTCTGTACCCGTTCCAGCAGCTCTACATTCTTCTTGAAATGAGGCTTCCAGACCTGTATACCATACTCAAGATGTGGCCTAACCATTGCCTTATACAAGGGAATAATCACCTCCTTATCCCTGCTAGAAAAATTCCTGTATATCATTGACAAGACACCATGAGCTACTCTTGCAGCTCGTCTGCACTGCTCAGAGAACTTCATATCTGCCTGCACAATTACCCCCAGGTCCTTTTCATTCTCCACCACTGTCAGTGTAGTACTGCTGAGTTGATACGTTGCTCTGGGGTTACTGTTTCCCATATGTAGTACTTTATATTTGTCAATGTTAAACTTCATTTGCCACCTCTCAGCCTATCTGTTCAACATTTCCAGATCCTGTTGCAGCAGCATAGCGTCAGTAGTGTCCTTAACAACCCTGCCATCCTTTGTATCATCTGCAAACTTGGACATTAAACTTGATATACCATCATCAATATCATTCATAAACACCGAAAACAACAACGGACCCAACACTGAACCCTGAGGAACTCCACTAATAACATTAGTCCACGTTGAGCAGTGTCCATTGATTACCACTCTCTGTCTTCTACCACTCAACTATCCCCTTATCCATAGCAGCAATTTGCCTCCAATGCCACACTGCTCCAATTTGTGCAGCAGTCTTCCATGTGCAACAGTATCAAAAGCCTTTCTAAGATCCAAATATATAATATCAAAGTTATTCCCTGCATCCAGTTCTTTTGTGACTACATCATAGTATCCAATCAAATTGGTCAGGCGAGACCTGCCCTTAACAAAACCATGCTGCGTCTGAGCTATAACTGAATTCTTGTCTAGATGATCCTGCAGTGCTTCTTTAACCAGTGTCTCCATTAATTTTCCTGGAACAGAAGTTAAACTAACAGGTCTATAATTACTTGTATTAGCCTTTGATCCTCCTTTGTGAATTGGGGTTACATTTGCACATCTCCAGTCTTTGGGTACCTCCCCTGAGTCCAAAGAAGCTCTCATAATTATGGCTAGGGGTTTGCTTACTTCCTTTGCTGCCTCCTTTAATATAACTGGATAGATCCCATCCACCCCAAGTGCCTTTTTTATGTTTATCCGCAACAATCTCTCCTCCACTTTCCTCTCAGTTATTACAAAATCATCTAGCTCACTGCCAATGTCTACTTTACCTACGTCATTCTCCTTCCTGAATAACTCCTCATGCGTGAATGTAGATGAAAAATACTCGTTTAGATTGTTAGCCACCTGAGCAGGATCCTCAACTGTTGAACCATCAATATCCAGTGGACCAATCTGATTCATCCCTTTCCTTTTTGAGTTTAAATAGGTAAAGAACTCTTTTCTGTTTTTCTTTGCATCCTTTGCCAAAGATTTTTCGTAGTCTGCCTTTGCCTAATCTCCTTTGTGACTTGGTTACAGACCAACTTATATCTATCATAGGCTTCCATGTCGCCCATTAATTTGTATGTATTCCATGCATTTTTCTTCTCTGCCACATGTCTCATTAGTTCATCTGAAAACCATTTAGGAATAAATCTTGAACAATATTTCTTAGTTGGTATGTAAAGCCTGGTAGCTTCCAAGATTAGTTCCTTGAATGCTTCCCATTTTGAGTTTGCTGTTGGTAACATCATCAGTTGGTCCCACTGTATAGAATTTAAATTCTGTCTCAGACCATCATAGTCGCCTTTACGAAAACAAAAACCCTTCCCTTTACCTCTGATGGTAGTAACCTCCTTGAGTAAATCCCACTGCAACACACTGTGATCACTGCCACCTAGTGGTTCATTTATCTGCAGATTCTTAATGCATGAAGAATCACTACTGATAATCAGATCAAGAGTATTGCTCCCTCTTGTTGCCTCAAGAACATGCTGATGTAGAAAACAATCATCCAATAAATCCACGAAAGCCTGGCTAGTGTGTGAGTGACCAACTCACAAATTCCAGTCAATATCTGGGAAATTAAAATCCCCCCTTATAAGACTCTCTGATTTACTGGCCCACTCCATTTCCCTGTACAATATCTTATTATACTCATCAGAGTCATTAGGCCTATAGCACACTCCTACTCTCAATTTTGATTTCCCTATGCTTATGTCACACCAAACTGACTCGACACTGCCCTGTCCATCGATGTCGACTGGCTTCACTTCCTTGGATTTTATGAGTTTCTTTACTAATAGCATAACCCCTCCTCCCCTCCTGTTCTGTCTATCCTTTCTATACACATTGTATTCCCCAAATTCCAGTTCCGCATTCCTTATATCTGTGTGACACCATGTCTCTGATATCCCAACAATATCTGCCTTTGATGTTTAGTGCAATACCTCAAATTCATCAAATCTATTTACCAAACTCCTAGCATTGGTGTACACGCAAGTACGCATACACCTGTTTCTATTCTTAGCTACCCTAACACAACCCATGTGTTTACTTGTACCACAATGACTCCCAGCAGTCTCTGAAATATCCTGCATCTTGTTTTTCAGGCTTCTGCTCATTTCAATAGAAGCAGTGCAAGAATCACTTCCACCTATGCCAGTGGCTACTGTTAATCTATTAGTCCTTGTATCCCCCACAACTAGCAGTTGTCCGACACACCTAACACTGCCTCGACAGCATCAGCAAAAATTCTTGCACACTTTCTATTTAAGTGTATCCCATCCCTGTAGAAGCAGTCTCTCCTGTTAACAAGTACAGACCAGGCTGAAAAAAATTCTACCCCTTGAGCCTTGCACAATCCCTCCAGGGCCGAATTGATCGACAAGGCTCTCATCATATACTCCCTCCTATCGTGTCTGGGCAGTATTGCTGACACTTTCAAATCCAACCCTAATTCACGGCTTTTTTTCAACAGTGACCTGTACTTGCTAAGTAATTCCGCCGGTCTCCTACTTATAGAAGCCAATTCAGAAGAACAGTGCCCATGGAAGTATCTGTATAAGAGGCATGCAGCAGAAACAGTACGTCTATGAGACAGTGAGTGGAGAGACCATTAGAGATGAATCATTAATTAACCTAACTGCCCTCTTCCGAATGGAATCAAGAAGCCTGAGAGAGGTTTTGGGGGCACCACCCCAGATGTGGGAACAATATTCCATGGCAGGGCGGATTTGCAGTTTATACAGAGTGAGCAGCTGTTTGGAAGAAAAGTAACGCCGAGAGCAAAAGAGAAAACCAAGTTTTTTACATGCAGAGGAAGCAATATTTGTAATGTGCTTGTGCCAAGAGAGATTAGAAGTCAGGGTAATCCCCAAAAGAGATATATCATTTTGCCTAGAAATTGGAGTGTCACTAAAGATAAGTAGGAGCAGAAGAATCCTTTTTGCAAGATATAAGACAAGACTGAGTTTTAGAAGGGTTGAAATCAACTAAGTTGTCTTTGCCCCACTGGAGAATTACCTGAAGATCGGCATTTAAGGAGTTGGTATCAGATTTTCGAGAAGTTGAAGCTGATTGAGCAGGACAAGGTTTCTCAAAATGGAAAGTGGAATGCAATGTGCTATAATTGGCAAAACTATGGATAGGATTTCCAGTCAATGGAAGAAGGTCATTAATATACAAGAGGAAAAGAGTGGGGGAAAGAACTGAACCATGGGGGACACCGGCATTAGTGGAGAAGTTAGAAGACAGAGAGCCATCTACCATCACCCTCAGTGAGCGATCAGAGAGAAAACTGGATAACCAATTACTAAATACAGTTGGCAAACCATAAGATGGAAGCTTGTTTAGAAGACCTTTAAGCCAAACACGGTCGAAAGCCTTTGAGATGTCAAGAGCCACTACTTGTGTTTCACCCAATCTTTCCATTGAATTAGTCAATAAATGGGTAACATAAGCCAGAATATCACCAGTGGATCGACACTGACGGAATCCATACTGGCGATCATTGATCAGACGGAAGGTTTCTAGGTAGGTTAAGAGTTGGCGGTTAATTGATTTCTCCATTACTTTAGAAAGAGTAGAAGTAATTGCAATGGGACGATAATTGGATGGGAGGGATTTGTCATCCTTTTTAGGAACTGGCTGAATATGAGCAAATTTCCAAGCAAAAGGAAAAACACCTTTGGAATAAGAAAGTGAAAAAAGCGGCAAAGAATAGGAGTAAGTTCAGGAGCACAGTTGGAGAAATAGGTGAGAACAAGTGGAGAAATACCATCAGGACCTGTAGCTTTCTTAGCATCAAGATTCATCAAAATCCTTCTGATATCCTTTTGACGGAAGACCACAGGAGGCATTGAATGGAGTGTGTTGGGAATGGTGGGAGGTGTTTTACCAAGATCATTAATACATAAGCTGGAAGAAAAATGTGATGCTAGCAGGTCAGCTTTATCCTTGGCTGAAGTGACAACAGAACCATCTGGTTTGGACAGAGGTGGGAGCAGAGATGGGCAAAAGTTGCGGCCAATAGCTTTGGCAAGAGGCCAAAATGCTAGGCTACCATTAGGGCAAGAAGCACGTTTTCTACTCTTAGCCTGTTCAAACTCTAGTTTGGACTGATTAATAACTGCTTTACAATTGTTGTGAGCTTTGGTGTAGGCAGAAAATAAAACTGAAGAATTAGAAACAAGCCAATTAGGATATGCAACATTCTTCTCTTGAACAGCCTTAGCACATTTATTGGAAGACCAAGGTTATATATATACCCTTGGTTTTCCAATAAAGGGACGAGATTTTAAAGTGGAGTGTGGGATAAAGGATTCCATTCCTGCAAGAGTAATTTCACTGACACGATCTGAGCAAACGTTGACATCAGAAGTTTTGAAACAGTAATCCTACCAAGGAAAAGAAGAAAAGAAGTCTCGCAGGTCATCCCATTTTGCATTCTTGTAATGCCAAAAAATAAACACGAGGTTGGGAATAGCCTTGAGATAAAGGTTCCATAGGAGAAGAGACAATCACCAAGTTGTGATCTGAAGTGGCTAAAGGACCTCTCATTTCGACCGTGTACTTAGGGTTGTTTGTGAGAAAAAGATCAAGCGTATTGGCCGTATGATTAGGATTGTCCGGTATTCTTGTAGGTAAGTGAACAATCTGTGCTAGGTCATTAGTAATTGCAAAAGCCTCAGCATCTCGACCTGCTGGGTCGGTGTGACTAGAAAACGGAAGCCAGCTGGAGTTGTGAACATTAAAATCACCAAGGAAAATTACCTCACTGTTAGGAAAGTTCGACTGGAGAAAGTCAAGTTGCAAAGAGAGGAAGTCAAAGAGCTCCAAGTGATTAGTGGAGTTGGGAGAACGGTAGAGACAACAGATGAATTTGACACAATGAGGTAGAGAGATTTTAAGCCAGAGAAGATCAAAGAGAGGAGATTCCAAATTGCCAAGTCTCTGACAGGGAATATCAGAACGGACATATGCACAAGTACCACCTTTGAGGCGAAAGGAATCATACAGCGAATAATTTGGGCATCTGAGATGAGCGGTAGTTGAATCAACCGATAACTGAGATTCTGTCAGAAAAAGTACATGGGGTTTGGCAGACTGCAAGTGGAAATGGACATCGTTGAGATTAGAATTGAGACCACGTATATTTGTGAAATGAATTAGGAAGTGCTTGGGAGGTTTAGATCTTTTCGCAGATAAGCTTGCTCTATTAGTTTGACAATTCATAGTGTATTCAATAGTAAGAAAAACACATGGTGTATGAAGTAATGAAATTTTTGAATATGGCGTACTCGTGGTAAGAATATACCCAGAACCTTGACATAACGTGGCCTCGACAATGCTCCCCGCATACACACTACTCGGACTCCCTCCAGTCACTATTTGGCAGAGTAGAATTAGCAAGATTATACACTAGCTGATCCGGAAGCCTCCTAGAGAGTTACCAATAGGTTCGGTCCGGTGTACTAACTAGCGGCCGGCCTGCGAACAGCGTTTTAGAGCTGTACCCTCGAAATGTAAGGAATATTGGATCTCGCCACGACGTTCATCATAACCTCAAAAGTCATCAATCATACTGCATGATTGAAGATATAGGGAAGGGTTGACCGGAACTTAGCTCTAGAGACTAAACATGGGATCCACCACTTCAAACCTCCAATAAGTAAAGTGGTGGTATTTCACCGGTTGATGAGATTCATCTACCACCTAGTACTGCCTGGTAACATAGAGGGGTGGCTTTCCTCCATGTGGTGTGGGCGTTACACCTCGACACCTGCTTATGTTGGTTCAAACCTGGGTGGTGACCCAGCATGTACTTGTGCATGGAGGTTATACCCAGGAGGGGTATATTTACAGGAACATTTATAATTAGGCCCAAAATTTCATATTGGCTGAAACTGTCTCAGTCTTCTAATTTGCAAGGGCATATGAGAAGAAATAAGCCGCTGGGTCACTAACTGCATTTTTTCGTTCTCTTTGTTTTTGAACTTTATTGTCGACATGGGAGTGGCTTTGAAACTTTTATTCTTGCATAATTCTCTCGATTTTGCTCAGCTGGAGTTTTAGCCATCTTCGAAATAATCTTATAGGTACAGGTTGTTAACTGAAATAACATTTGGCATTTTTAAAAATCAATAGTGAGGAAAATCCATTTGTAGAATAGTATGACATCAAAACCAAAAACTACTGCAAGAAGTGATCGTTGTTTGTTGAAGGGATTGTTTTATTGTTGTGTTCTTAAATCAAAACCATTTAAATTTTTAAACAATTTAACAAAACAGCTATTAAAATCTAACAGCTAGAACCAAAATTATGAACAATGTAACATTTTATGCTCATGTCCTCTACTTATTTATTCTACTTAGAAGGCTGATATTGATCAAAATCTTGAGAATTAAATTTCATTAAACTCTGCATTTTTTCCCATTCTCTACATTTTTGAACTCGTTCTTTTGTCAACATGAGAAGCTTTTTCGGTGGCTATGAAACTTTCATTCTTGCATAACATTACTACCTGCTACTTACTCTATCAAATCATCGTTAGTGACTGAGAAGGAAGTGATGTCATTTGCATTGTTTCCCTAAGAAAATTTCATTACCAATTGGCTTTGTTTCAGTCCTTGATCCTTGTGGTTGTCACAGACATTCTCTCAAATATGCCAGATAAGCTGCACTTGCTATCTAGGAGTCTAAAACGCTGATGGAACTGATATTCGGGTGACATTCAAGTCAAGTGGACCCAATTTCGTTGAAGTCCGGCATTTAATTTACTTAATCCACTTAAAACCACACTTCAACCATTTCTCCTTGCAGCTGCATAGTTTCCAAACACTGCTTGTTGAACTCAGGTTTTTTATGATAAAAGTACCCTTTAGTGTCATGGATTAATCTCATTTCTCTTCTTTGAACATGTTACAAAAAAAAAAAACAAAAAAAACCTTAAATTGAAGCTTTCCAATGTGTATTAAATTTTTTTTTTTTTTTTTTATGAAAACCCCAAACTGGTCCTTGAGGTTGTCATAAACATTCTCTCAGATAGGCCTGACAAGCCGTACTTGGTACCTGGGAGTATAAAATGCTGATGGATCTGATATTCGGGTGAAACTCAAGTCAAGTGGTCCCAATTTCGGTGAAATCCGGACAGTCTGTGACAGCAAAATCCTCTCCTTGCACTTTCACGATGGTGGGACTGTTAGTAATCCTGGGTATAACCTCCATTCACAAGTACATGGTGGGTGAACCAACCCAGGTGTGAACCAACGTAAGCAGGGATCGAGGTGTGGCACCCACACACACATGGAGGAATGGCACCCTTCTATGTTACCAGGCAGTACTAGGTGGTAGATGAATCTCATCAACCGGTAAAATACCACCACTTGGCTTATTGGAGGTTTGAAGTGGTGGAACCCATGTTTAGTCTCCAGAGATAAGTTCCGGTCAACCCTTCCCCATCTCTTCCATCATGCAGTATGACTGATGACTTTTCAGGTTATGATGAACATCATGGCGAAATTAATCTTCCTTACATTTCGAGGGTACAGCTCTAAAACGGTGTTCGCAGGCCAGCCGCTAGTTAGTACACCAAACTGAACCTATTGGTAACTCTTTAGAAGGCTTCTCGATCAGCTAGTGTATAATCTTGCTAATTCTACTCTGCCAAATAGTGACTGGAGGGAGTCCGAGTAGTGTGTATGCGGGGAGCATTGTCGAGGCCACGTTATATCAAGGTTCTGGGTATATTCTTACCATGTGTAAGCCATATCCAAAAATTTCATTACTTCATACAGCATGTTCTCCCCACTTTTTCTTACTATTGAATACACCATAAATAGTCAAACTAATAGAGTAAGCTAATCTGCGAAAAGATCTAAACCTCCTAAACGCTTACTGGTTCATTTCCCAAATATACGTGATCTCAATTCTAATCTCAACAATTTCCATTTCCCCTTGCAGTCTGCCAAACCCCATGTACTTTTTCTGACAGAATCTCAGTTTTCCGTTGATTTAGCTACTGCTCATCTCAGTTGCCAAAGTTATTCATTATATGATTCCTTTCGCCTCAAAGGTGGTACTTGTGCATATGCCCATTCTGATATTCCCTCAGAGACTTGGTAATTTGGAATTTCCTCTTTTCAATCTTCTCTAAGAGTAGAAAACTTGCTTCTTGCCCTATTGGTAGCCGAGCATTCCGGTCTTTTGCCAATGCTATTGGCTGCAACTTTTGCCCATCTCTGCTCCCACCTCTGTCAAAACCAGATGGTTCTGTTTACACTTCAGCCAAGGATAAAGCTGACCTGCTAGCATCCAATTTTTCTTCCAACTCATGTATTAATGATCTTGGTAAAACACCTTCCACCATTCCCAACACACTCCATTCAATGTCTCCTGTGGTCTTCCAGAAAAAGGATGTCAGAAGGATTTTGACGAATCTTGATGCTAAGAAAGCTCCAGTTCCTGATGGTATTTCTCCACTTGTTCTCAAAATCTGTGCTCCTGAACTTACTCCTGTTCTTTGCCGCCTTTTTTCACTTTCTTATTCCAAAGGTATTTTTCCTTCTGCTTGTAAATTTGCTCATATCCAGCCAGTTCTTGAAAAGGGTGACAAATCCCTCCCATCCAATTATTGTCCCATTGCAATTTCTTGTACTCTTTCTAAAGTAATGGAGAAATCAATTAACCACCAACTCTTAAACTACCTAGAAACCTTCCATCTCATCAACGTTCGCCAGTACAGATTCCTTCAGTGTCGATCCACTGGTGATATTCTGGCTTATGTTACCAATTTATGGAAACATTCAATGGAAAAGTTCGGTGAAACACAAGCAGTTGCTCTTGACATCTCAAAGTCTTTCAATCGTGTGTGGCATAAAGGTCTTCTAAACAAGCTTCCATCTTACGGTTTGCCGACTGTTTTTTGTAATTGGTTATTCAGTTTTCTCTCTGATCACTCACTGAGGAGGGTGATGGTAGATGGCTCCCTGTCTTGTAACTTCTACACTAATGCTGATGTCCCCCAAGGTTCAGTTATTTCCCCCACTCTTTTCCTCTTGTATTAATGACCTTCTTCCATTGACTGGAAATCCTATCCATAGTTTTGCCGATGATAGCACATCGCATTCCACTTTCCATTTTGAGAAACCTTGCCTTGCTCAATCAGCTTCAACTTTTGGAATATCCACTACCAATTCCTTAAATGCCGATCTCCAGGTAATTCTCCAGTGGGGCAAGACAACTTAGTTGATTTCAATCCTTCTAAAACTCAGTCTTGTCTTATATCTGGCAAAAAGGATTCTTCTGCTCCTATGCTTACCTTTGGTGACACTGATTTTAGGCAAAATGATATATCTCTTTTGGGGATTACCCTGTCTTATAATCTCTCTTGCCACAAGCACATTAGAAATATTGCTTCCTCTGCATCTAAAAAACTTGGTTTTCTCTTTCGCTCTCGGCGTTACTTTTCTTCCAAACAGCTGTTCACTCTGTACAAATCACAAATCCGCACTACCATGGAATATTGTTCCTACATCTTTGCCCACAAAACCTCTCTCAGGCTTCTAGATTCCATTGAGAAGAGGGCAGTTAGGTTAATTAATGACTCCTCTCTAATAGTCTCTCCACTCTCTGTCTCATAGATGTACTATTTCTGCTGCATGCCTTTTCTTCAGATACTTCCATGGGCACAGTTCCTCTGAATTGGCTTCTATAATTCCTGCTCTCTCTTTCAAAACAGTTCGAACATGTGCTGCCACCAGCCAACATCCAACTTCAAACTCACAGAACCAACTTTTCATCTTCCTCATTTATTCATTCAACTACCATTTTCTGGAACAGCCTACCTTCATACGTATTTCCTGAAAATTACAGTCTACAGAAGTTCAAGTCCAATGTCAACAAATATCTTCTTTCGTCTTCACAACCTCCAACCTAAGCATGGTACTAAGTACTATAAGTTCTAATACCTTTTGTATTTGGGATTTTCATAAAAAGAAAAAACTTGATTGATTTTGTGTTACCAGTCTATGTGTATGTTACCAGTCTTCCTGCTTTGGATCACTTCATGTATATATGTACATAGAAAAGTGACTATAGGTGTTCTTGTTCATGAGAAGTTGTTTTTCGTCTCCTCTGGGAAGAGGTCCTATTCTAGCTATTATTGACTTCTGTCCTCATAGTTAGTGCAACTGTAGAGGATATGATCTCATATTTCTTCTTCTCTATAGGAATACTGTCCTCTACCAGTCCCAGAGAATACAACTTCTTGTTGAATGGCCCATGAATTGTTATTATGTAGGTCAAATTGAGGCCTGGAGCAAACCACAAGTGTTATTTAGTTGTCAGAACATCCACTTGGAGTATGAATCTGTATGTTGTTCTTCCTAACCTGTTCTGCCAGATTTCTGTAAGTTTTTTCATAATTTCTCTTTTCTCCATCTCTGGATCTCTCATGAGGTTTCCTGTTATTCCTAGGAAGCTTGCTGGTATCTGTCTCCTCAGGCAGTAAAGAAATCCTGTACATAGCATTAGCATTAGTTGAGGCATATGATGCAAGAAAGTAAGCTTATACAGCATCAGCCAAAAAAAAAAAAAAAAAACTTCCCATTTTGCCCATCGGGTTACTCCAAATGTTTGTCTAGTTCAGCCATGTTGCTGCATTGGAAGTGATCCAATGCAGCAACAATACATATAGGTGACTGCTGCATTCAAGGGTAAGTTACCTGTTATGACTTGGAGGGCACTGATTAAACTTGTCCTACAGGCTCTTGATATTGCCAAAAGTATATTTGGAGGGACCCCAACTTTTTCCTTATAATTACCCTGCCTGTTTGCTGGTATTATATGTTGGCTCCATAAGTTACCACTGCAAGAAAACCTGACCTGATTTGTATAGGGCTACCAGTGCCTTTTCCCCTGATTCTTCAGCCAAACTGGTTACTTTCCTGATCATACCTATAAATTTTCCTATTTTTGATTTGATACAGAGAATGTGTAGATGAAAAGTAAACTTGCTGTCCACTATGATACCTAGGTATTTCCAGTGTTTGGTGTGGCTGATTGGATTATTACCTAATTTGATACTGGAGTTCCTGTTTTCGCTAAGTTTCCCTTTCATTATGATGGCAATGGTCTTGCTGGGATGCTGGGAGATATTTTAAGCTTGTTTGTTGAAGCCAATGTTGGTAGTTGTTGCAGAAACTCGTTCGATTTTCTTTCTAATTGGAGGCATGACTGGGCACCCACCAGAAGAACATCATCAACAAAGGCCACTGTTTGCATTAGATCCAATTCTTTTGTTAGAAATTAATCAAGAACCATTGACCAACAAAAAGAGTCCAGCACTGAGCCTTGAGGCCTCCCTTTGTAATGATTTTTGTTGTTACTGAGACTCCTCTGTCCTGGAAGTAGCTTCTTAAGAGTTTGTTAGGAACCTGGAGGCGTCTGAACATTCTGAGGATGCTTTCCCACCAGAGTTTGTTGAAAGTGCCCTCAAAGTCAATTGTGATGGCTAACAAATAGTTGTACTGGGCAGATTGGACAGAAACAATGATTTTGTGAATGGCATCCTCTGTACAGGAGTTTGCCTTAAATCCATATTGAAAGAGTGAAGAAAGCTGCGCTCCTTAGTAATAGTTTTCTAATCAGTGTAATATCAGCCTTTCCAGTATCTTTGCCATTATAGCTAGTAGAGAAATAGGTCTATAGGATTTTGCCTCTGCTAAGGGTTTGTCTAGGCTTTTCAAGAGTAATTTTAAAGCTGCCTGCTTCCACTGTTGAGGAAAGCAGCCTTCTGTCACGCAAGAGTTAAAAAAGGTTCAGTATTGGTTGTGGGTTATGTAGATGGTGGAGAGGATAAAATGTTTTAGCACCTAATCACATTTTGAGATCCTTGAAATCAGTGTTGTGTATCTTCTGATTTTTTTCCAGCAAAATGAGCCAGATATGGTAGATAAGCGTTATATCAATGAATTTGTTGACTAGTTTGATTTGAGTTTGTTTGTTTTTGTTTGGTTTTTTTTTTAGGAGCATTAGCAACTAAGGCCATATTGCTCCGGGGATATGTGGTGGTCATTCCCTGACCTTTCCGCATCCTCCATATTTGGTGGTCATGGGCTCGAACCTCGGTCTAATCAAGAAGCGTGTGCTACGCACTGCTGCTCCTGCCCACCCGGCTACGAAGGCACCTTGATTTGAGTATTGCTAATTTTGATGGGAGACACTCAAAAGACACTGAGGTTTTCTTTTATTAAAATTACTTGGGTTTTCTCAAGAGATATGTTTAGCTTATGCATAGTTGACCAATTTTGGATCTGTATGAGAGCATCGGCACTGATAGCAGATTCTTCTGGTTAATAGGTATATTTGAGATATTTTGAAGGTAGTGGATGACAGGCATAATGTCTTATTTGGTCTGGTGTATATGGATAACTAGGCTTTTATTGCCATAATTGGTATTCTGTTGGCAATAACAGCTTTCAGGTAGATGGTGCATTTTGAGTTGTGTATGGAGTGGAATGGTTGTTTGCCTTGCAGTTTGTGCAGATAGGAGGCACTCATAGGAGAGGCCACAGGAGAAGGTAATCTGTTAGCAAGTTCTAGCAGGGATAAGGAGGTGATTATTCCCTTGTATAAGGCAATGGTTAGGCCACATCTTGAGTACTGTATACAGGTCTGGAGGCCTCATTTCAGGAAGGATGTGGAGCTGCTGGAACGGGTACAGAGAAGGGCAACAAGATTAGTGAATGGAACAAAGGGTTGCTCTTACGAAGAAAGGCTTAAGTTTTGCAAATTACAGAGTCTGGAGACTAGGCACCGGCGAGGTGATCTGATAGAGGTGTATAAGGCTTTGAATGGTTTGAGCATGCTCAATGCCAATGGGATTCTTCATCTTGCTCAGAATAATCAGCTCAGAGGGCACAAATTCAAATTGAGGAAGGACGGATGTCGGATAGATGTGCAGAAATTTGCCTTTGGCCAGCGGGTGGTTGGTTGGTGGAACCGACTTCCATCACTTGTTGTTGAAGTTGATAGCCTAAACAAATTTAAGGCTCAACTGGACAGGTATTTCGAACGAACGGAGGGGTGAAATGGGAGTGGTGTGTGTTTTTTTTTTTTTTTTTTTGGCTGATGCTGAATAAGCTTGCTTTCTTGCATCATATGCCTCTACTAATGCTAATGCTAATGCTAAAAAAGTATGTGTTGTGTGCCCAAACTTGAGAGTGAAAGCACTTGGGAACTGGGAAATGTAGTAGTAGTAGTGGTGGTGGTGGTGGTGGCATGTGATGCAAGAAAGCAAGTGTATGAGCTTATGCAGCACCAGCCAAAAAAAAAAAAAAAATCACACCATTCCCTACAAATGCCTGTCCAGTTCCTCCTTAAATTTATTTAACCTATCAACTTCCACAACGACAATTGGAAGTTTGTTCCAGCAATTAACCACCCGCTTGCTAAAGTCAAATTTCCGCACATCTATTCTACATCTGTCTTTTCTTAATTTGAATTTATACCCCTTTAGGTTCATAATCTGAACAAGTGGAAGCATCCTATCAGAATTCAGCGTGCTCAACCCATTCAAGGCCTTAAACACCTCAATCAGATCACCCCGCAGGTGTCTAGTCTCCAGTCACTGCAATTTGCAGAACTTAAGCCTCTCTTGGTAAGAGGATCCCTTCATTCCCCTCACCAATCTTGTAGCCCTTCTCTGTACACGCTCAAGCAAATCTACATCCTTCCTAAAATGAGGCCTCCAGACCTGTACGCAGTAATCAAGGCATGGCCTGGCCATTGCCTTATAAAGAGGGACAATCACTTCCTTTTCCCTGCTAGCAAAATTCCTATATATCATTGACAAAACCCATGACCTGCCCTGGCAGCCTGTCTGCATTGCTCAGAAAACTTCATATCTGACTGTACAATTACTCCCAGGTCTTTTTTTCATTTTATACCACCTTAAGTGTAGTATCACACAGTTGATACGTTTCTCTGGGTGCAGTACTTTGCATTTGTCAAGGTTAAACTTCAGTTGCCACTTCTTAGCCCATCTGCCCAAATTTTCTAGATCCTGTTGCAGTAGCGCACTGCCATTACTGTCATTAACAGCCCTGCGAACCTTTGTATCATCTGCAAATTTCAACACTAAGCCTGATATACCTTCCTCAATATCATTGATAAATATACAAAACAACAGTGGACCCAACACCGAACCCTGTGGGACTCAACTAATAACATTAGTCCATGAAGAGCAGCACCCATTGATTACCAACCTCTGTCTTCTCCCACTCAACCATCCTTTTATCCATTGTAGCAACTTACCCTTAATACCATTCTGCTCCAATTTGTACAATAGTCTTCCATGTGCAACAGTGTCAAAAGCTTTCCTGAAATCCAAATATATGATATCAAAATTATTTTTTGCGTCCGGTTCCTTTATAACCACATCATAATATCCTATCAAATTTGTCAGACAAGACTTTCCCTTAACAAACCCATGCTGTGTCTGAATTATTGCTGCAGTCTTGTCTAGATGATCCTGCAATGCAACTTTAACCAGTGACTCCATTATTTTACCGGGAACAGAAGTTAAACTAACTGGTCTGTAATTACTCGTGTTACTCTTCGATCCCCCTTTGTGAAGTGGGGATACATTTGCACATCTCCAGTCCGTGGGGACCTCCCCTGAGTCTAAGGATGCTCCCATAATTATGGCTAAGTGTTTACTTAGTTGCTTTGCCACTTCCTTTAATATAACTGGATAGATCCCTGCCACCCCAGGTGCCTTTCTTATGTTTAACTTCAACAATTTCTCCTCCACTTTGCTCTCAGTTATTACAAAATCATTAAGCACCCTGCTATAATTTGATAACCTTCTGCCATTTTCAAATCTTAATAACTCCTCATGTGTGAATGTAGATGCAAAATACTCAATCAGTTGGTTTACAATCTGAGCAGGATCATCAACAGTCGAACCATTGATATCAAGTGGACCAATCAGATTCATCCCCTTCTTTTTAGAGTTTATATAAGTAAAGAAATCCTTGCTGTTTTTCTTAGCATCTTTTGCCAAGGATTTCTCGTAATCTGCCTTCCCATGCCTAACCTCCTTTGTGACCTGATTACAGACCAGCTTATATCTGCCTTAGGCTTCTGAGTGGCTTGATAATTTATATGCATCCCATGCATTTTTCTTCTCTGTCATGAGTCTCATTAGTTCATTTGATAACCATTTAGGCCTAAACCTTAAACAATATTTCTTAATAGGTATGTAGCTTTTAGTAGCTTCCACGATTAATTCTTTGAATGCTTCCCACTTAGAATTTACTGTTGGTAACATCGTCAGTTGATCCCACTGTACAGAATTTAAAAACTGTCTGAGACCACTATACTCACCTTTACGGAAGCAAAAACCCTTTCCTTAACTCCTGATGGTAATTATATCTTTAAGTAAATCCCACATCCGTACACTATGATCACTGCCACCTAGTGGTTCCTTTATCTGCAAATTCTTAATACACGAATGATCACTGCTGATAACCAGATCAAGAGTATTACCTTCTCTGGTTGCCTCTCGAACATGCTGCTGCAGAAAACAATCATCCAATAAATCCACAAAAGTCTTTCTAATGTGTAAGTGACCAACCCACAAGTTCCAGTCAATATCTGGGAAGTTAAAATCCCCCATTATAAGACATTCTGATTTACTAACCCACTCTATTTCTCTGTACAATGTTCAATGTACTCATTCGAGTCATTAGGCCTATATTACACTCCTACTCTTATTTTTGCTTTCACAGTGCTTATGTCACACCAATCTGACTCAACAGTGCACTGTTCATCTATATCAACTGGATGCACTTCTTTTGATTTTATGTTTTTCTTAATTAACAGCACGACACCTCCTCCCTTCCTATCCTTTCTGTACATATTGTACTCCCTAAATTCCAATTCTGCATTCCTAATATCAGTGTGACACCACGTTTCTGATATCCCAACAATATCTGCCTTTGATGTCTTGACCAACACTTCAAATTCATCAAATTTATTTACTATACTTTTAGCATTGGTATACATGCAAGCATACATGCACCTATTCCTAGTTACCCTGACACATCCCATATACCCACCTGTTTCACGATGACTGCCATCATTCCCTGAAACCCCCAGCACCCTCGTTCCAGGTCGCTACTTATTCTAATAGAAGTAGTGCAAGAATCACCTTCACCTCTGCCTGCGGCTACTTTTAACCTTTTAGTGTTTGAAACCCCCCAAGCTAGCAGTTTTCCAGACCCACCTAACACTGCCTCGATAGCATCAGCAAATATTCTTGCACCCTTTGTATTTAAGTGTATTCCATTCCTGTAGAAGCAGTCTCTCCTGTTAACAAGCACAGACCACGCTGAAAAAAATTCTACCTCTTGAGCCTTGCACATTCCCTCCAGGGCCAAATTGATTGACAAGGCTCTCATCATGTACTCCCTCCTATCGTGTCTGGGCAGAATTGCAGTCACTTTCAAATTTAATGTTCCTGGTATCTGTGCAACAACCATCCTATATAGAGCCTAGTTCAAGTTGTGATGTGATTATAGATTGTGGGGGAAGTATTCAATGACCCAGTTTATGTTTTGTTTAGATGCAGTTGTCATGGTGTAATCAGGAAGAAATTCCCTACACTTGTCTTTGATAGTAATATGTTCACTGAGGTTCCAGTCATAGACCTCTTCAACCAGCTCCTCGCTAACAGTTTCCTTAGTGATGTCAAAGATAATGATCACAGGTGTTGATCAGGTCTAGAATATATTCTGGACCTGATTAACACCTGTCTGTGGTACTTTCCTGACATACTCATATAAGGAATCATTTAACTGATTTAAAAATTGTTCCCATAATGAGTTTCCCTCCAAGTGCTCCAATCAAGAAGATGCATACGGAAATTTCTAATAATACTGCACTTGTAGTGTCCTTGCTCATTCTGTTTGCATTCATAGATACTCTTATCATATTCCTCATGGTTTTTTAGCATATCCCCCCTTTTGTTTTTCTTTGCTTCCTACGAAGTAGTAGGAAGCAAAGAAATGCATGACAGCATTAAGTCTATATGGTATGAAGTAATACCATATAGACTTAATGCTGTCATGCATTAGTTACTGTACACAACAAAGTCATTCGGGGAATACTCCTTTCATGGACAAGCCATTTTAGACATGTAATAATAATCTGCCACCCTGTCTAGCCTTCCTAAATACATTGTAGATGTTGTAATGATATTCAAATCTACTGCCACCAACTTTTTTCTTTTATCCCAGATCTCAAAACCTAGCTATGGTGGTTGAATACTATTGTTTAACAACCTTTTATGTTTGAGTTTACTATTAAAAAAAAAAAGTCTTATTGCACAGAGTATTAAAAAAAAAAAATCACACCTGAAAAAGGAATAAACTTCCAGCAAGTGCAGTTGCAGCTGTCTTACCAACTTTGACAAATATGAAACCAGCACACCTTAAAGAAAGAAAAAAATTTAAGTAAACAATCTTTTTTCTGTTTCTGGAAAAAATAAATTTAACCCTGTACCAGGCACAGGGTCTAAGAAGCCAAGCATTGTTTTTCAGGAGGAAAAAATTATTATTAGAAGGAATGTTCAAAACAATGGGCAAAATTAATTTACCTTAAAGAGATATTCTTTTTGCCCAATCCTTCTAATAATCGGTCCAGTTCTCCCTTAAATTTTACTGGTCACATTGGTTTATTAGAAATTTTTTGTACCTGGTTAAGGGTTAAAATATAAATTCATCTAATGCACTCAAAATGAGAAAACATCTTCCTTTATCATTGCTTTATTTCACTCTTGAAAAAAAAAAAAAACCCCATAAAGCCCGTGAATCTGTGTTCATATTCACGCAAACATTTAAACTATTATAATGATTAGAATTTTTTGCATACACCCGGCGATTAGCATTAGTAGGGGCATATGATTCAACAAAACAAGCTTATTAAAAAAAAAAAAAAAACCCTTCCTATTTCACACCATACATTCACTCCAAATGCTTGTCTAGTTATGCCTTGAACTTATTTAAGTTGTTGACCTCCACTACAACAGATGGAAGTTTGTTCCAACTACTGACCATCTGCTGGCTAAAAGCAAATTTCCACATATTTATTCTACAATTGTCTTTCCTCATTTTGAATTTATGTCCCCTCAGATGAGTAATCAGAGCAAGAAGAAGAATTCCATCAGCACTAAGCTTGCTCAAACCATTCTAGGCCTTATACACCTTGTAGTAGTAGTGGTGGCATGTGATGCAAGAAAGCAAGTGAGCTTATGCAGCATCAGCCAAAAAAAAAAAAAATTACAAAACAATTCCCACTAAATGTTTGTCCAGTTCCTCCTTAAATTTATTTAACCTATCAACTTCCACGACAGATGGAACTTTGTTCCAGCAATTAACCACCCGCTGGCTAAAGGCAAATTTCCGAACATCTATTCTACATCTGTTTTTCCTCAATTTGAATTTATGCCCCCTTAGGTTCGTAGTCTGAACAAGTGGAAGAATCCCATCAGAATTCAGCGTGCTCAACCCATTCAAGGCCTTATACACCTCAATCAGATCACCTCGCAGGTGCCAGCCACTGCAATTTGCAGAACATAAGCCTCTCTTGGTAAGAGGATCTCTTCATTCCCTTCACCAATCTTGTTGCCCTTCTCTGTACACACTGAAGCAAATCTACATCCTTCCTAAAATGAGGCCTCCAGACCTGTATGCAGAGCCGGCCCGAGGGGGGGGGGTGCAAACGGTGCGAGCGCACAAGGCCCCGCGTTTCTGAAGGCCCCGCGCCACTGACTCATTTTGCAAAATAAAAATGGTTTCATTTTTTTTTTGTTTTAATACCGTCGCAAAATCTAGCGACATCGCCATAAAATGGCCATATTTTTAATATACATAAGAAATAAAATGTCAATAATCATGTTATTAACATTATCTAAAAGCCTGCCAAAAATTCTCCAAAGAACACGGAAAAATATATTTTCTTTCAAATATATTTAAAATATCTCTCCTTACAAGTCACTCAGACGTACGATTATATGTTGCCAGCGTTTGCATAGTTATCGTACTCTAAAGGCTATATATATATATACCACCGACTAGGTTTTCTCAGCCCTTTTTCGCTTTCTACCTTCGAGAGATTGAGTGAATTCGAAATTATTCAAAAAGTTGACTTAAATTTTCTTCTGAGAAAATTTTAAGTTAATACTGGTTTGATCAAAGCACTTATCCTGCAAAAGAATTCCAAAGCACAGTATATGCAATGCTGAAGTCATAATTTGAATTTAGTTCTTGGAGACATTTCAAAATTATCTTCTCTTGCAAATTCATTTTTTGGGACTTTACAAAGCATATATAATATTTTTGCAAGTTCTGTGATACGCTGGGATATATTAAAAGAGCATGTCAAACATCTTACTCCAAAACCTGTCAGCAACGAGGTGGGAACGTCGCCTCGAAAGTGTGAAATACCAAGTACCACAATTTTCTCTAGCTTTGAAATACCTTTATGAACATACTAGTGACATGAAAACGAAATCTAATCAATCGAAAATAAACTTACTTCATTTGAATTTTTATTAAGTTTGGTCATTTGGTATGACATACTGAATGAAGTAAATATTGTGAGCAAGATATTTCAAAATTCAAATATAGATATCGATACTGCAAATTCACATTTAAAAGGCCTTTTAATTTTTTTTGAACAGTATCGTGAATCGGGATTCAAATCTTCTTTAATAACTGCAAAGGAAATAGCTGAAGAATTACAAGTGATATCTGAATTTAAGAATCAAAGAACTGGACGAAAAAAAACAAAGCAATTTTGTTATGAAGGAACCGATCAGCCTATTTCATCAGGCGAAGAATATTTCAGAATTCAATATTTTCTAGTCATAATCAATAGTGCGATCATTTCTTTTAAGAAAAGATTCGAAATTTATCACGAACATGAGACATCATGTTTTTTTATATAATTCGGATAACATTCAAAAACTGACTGAAAACGATCTTCTTAAATGCTACCTTGCAAGACGATATTGATTGCATTGATTTATTTAATGAAATCAAAATTTGTCGTCGAGTTTTGCCTTCAGGGATCACAATATTACAATATTTACTGAAAAATAATTTATTTGAATTGTATCCAAATTTTGTTACTGTTCTGAAAATTATATTAACCTTACCAATTACCGTCGCATCTGCAGAAAGATCTTTCTCAAGATTGAAAATAATAAAAAATTACTTGAGATCTAGCATTAGTCAAGAACAATTTACCTCCTTAGCCATTTTATCTATCGAATCCGAAATAGCCAAAAAACTAAATTATGATGATATTATCAATGAATTTGCTATAAAACATGTAAGAAAATGAAAAAAATCACATATTGTGACCTTATTCGATTAAGTCGCATACCAAATTATATTTTATAAGTATATGATGCAATTATTTTTCATATTTGATTTATTAAAGATTTTTTTGTGATTGAAATGTTAAGTTTATTAAAATAATTTAATTATTTATCACTTTCATGTAATCCTTACTAAACCAATTTGTGCAATGTAATAAATATCAAAATGCAATAAATTATTTTGTTGTACGAATTTGTATCAAGGCCCCGCAAGTCAACTTTGCACCGGGCCCCGCTTTTGTTCGGGCCAGCCCTGCCTGTACGCAGTACTCAAGGCATGGCCTGACCATTGCCTTATACAGAGGGACAATCACCTCCTTTTCCCTGCTAGCAAAATTCCTGTATATCACTGACAAAACCCCATGACCTGCTCTGGCAGCCTGTCTGCATTGCTCAGAAAACTTCATATCTGACTGCACAATTACTCCCAGGTCTTTTTTTCATTTTATACCACCTTAAGTGTAGTACCACACGGTTGGTAGGTTTCTCTGGGGTTACTTCTACCCATGTGCAGTACTTTGCATTCGTCAATGTTACACTTCAGTTGCCCCTTCTCAGCCTATCAACCCAAATTTTCTAGATCCTGTTGCAGTAGCACACTGCCATTGCTGTCATTAACAACCCTGCGAACCTTTGTATCATCTGCAAACTTCAACACTAAGCCTGATATAACTTCATCAATATCATTGATAAATATACAAAACAACAGTGGACCCAACACCAAACCCTGTGGGACTCCACTAATAACATTAGTCCACGAAGAGCAGCACCCATTGATTACCACCCTCTGTCTTGTCCAACTCACCCGTCCTTTTATCCATTGTATCAACTTCCTTAATACCATTCTTGATAAATATACATTGATAAATATCATTGATAAATATACAAAACAACAGTGGACCCAACACCAAACCCTGTGGGACTCCACTAATAAAATTAGTTCACGAAGAGCAGCACCCATTGATTACCACCCTCTGTCTTGTCCAACTCAGCCATCCTTTTATCCATTGTACCAACTTACCCTTAATACCATTCTTTTCCAATTTGTACAGTAGTCTTCCATGCACAACAGTGTCAAAAGCTTTCCTGAAATCCAAGTATTTTTGTAATCACATCATAATATCAAATCAGATTTGTCAGACAAGACTTTCCCTTAACAAACACATGCCGTGTCTGAATTATTGCTGCAGTCTTGTCTAAATGATCCTGCAATGCAACTTTAACAACTGACTCCATTATTTTACCGGGAACAGAAGTTAAAATAACTGATCTGTAATTACTCGTGTCACCCTTTGATCCCCCTTTGTGAATTTGGAATATATTTGCACATCTCCAGTCGTGAGGACCTCCCCTAAGTCCAAGGATGCTCTCATAATTATGGCTAAGGTTTTGCTTACTTCCTTTGCCACCTTCTTTAATAATACTGAATAGATCCTATCCACCCCAGGTGCCTTTCTTATGTTTAACTTCAACAATTTCTCCTCCACTTTGCTCTCAGTTATTACAAATTTATTAAGCACCTGGCTACAATTTGATAACCTTCTGGCATTTTCAAACCTTACTAACTCCTCATGTGTGAATGTAGATGCAAAATGCTCATTCAGTTTGGTTGCCATCTGAGCAGGATCATCAACAGTCAAACCATTGATATCAACTGGAGCAATCAGATTCATCCCCTTCCTTTTAGAGTTTATACAAGTAAAGAAATCCTTGCTGTTTTTCTTAGCAACTTTTGCGAAAGGTTTCTCATAATCTGTCTTTGCCTGCCTGTCTAACATCCTTTGTAACTTGATTATAGACTAGCTTATATCTGCCATAGGCTTCTGTGTCGCCTGATAATTTATATGCATCCCATGCACTTTTCTTCTCTGCCACGAGTGTCATTAATTAATTTGACAACCATTTAGGCCTAAACCTTGAACAATATTTCTTAATAGGTATGTAACTTTTAGTAGCTTCCACGATTAATTCCTTCAATGCTTCCCACTTACAATTTGCTGTTGGTAATGTCATCAGTTGATTTCACTGTACAGAATTTAAAAATTGTCTGAGACCACTGTAGTCACCTTTATGGGAGCAAAAACCCTTTCCTTTATCCCTGATGGTAATTATATTTTTAAGTAAATCCCACATCAATATACTGTGATCACTGCCGCCTAATGGTTCCTTTATCTACAAATTCTTAATACAGGAATGATCACTACTGGTAACCAGATCAAGAGTATTACCCTCTCTGGTTGCCTCTCAAACATGCTGCTGTAGAAAACAATCATCCAATAAATCCACAAAAGCCTTGCTAGTGTGCGAGTGACCAACCCACAAGTTCCAGTCAATATCTGGGAAGTTAAAATTCCCCATTATAAGACATTCTGAGTTACTAACCCACTCTATTTCTCTGTACAAATGTCCATTGTACTCATTCGAGTCATCAGGCCTATAACACACCTACTCTTATTTTGGCTTTCGCAGTGTTTATGTCACACAAAACTGACTGTTTGTTTGTTTGTTTGTTTGTTATATGGTTTTTAGGAGCATTAGCAACTAAGGCCATATTGCTCCAGGAATATGCGGTGGTCATTCCCTGACCTTTCTGCATCCTCCGTATTTGGTGGTGACGGGCTCGAACCCTGGTCTAATCAAGAAGCGTGTGCTACGCACTGCTGCTCCTTCCGACCTGGCTACGGAGGCGCCACCCAAACTGACTGAACAGTGCACTGTTCATCTATATCAACTGGATGCACTTCTTTTGATTTTATGTTTTTCTTAATAAACAGCATAACACCTCCTCCTCCTTCCTATTATGTCTATCCTTTCTGTACACATTGTACTCCCGAAATTTCAATTCTGCATTCCTAATATCTGTGTGACACCACGTCTCTGATATCCCAACAATATCCGCCTTTGATGTCTTGACCAATCCTTCAAATTCATCAAATTTATTTATTATACTTCTAGCATTGGTATGCATGCACCTATTCTTATTCTTAGTTACCCATATACCCAGTAGTGAGCTATAGTGAGCTCGCATGGGCTCACGAGAGTCCATTGTTACTTTTTTTTTTTTAAAATTTGCGAGCCCATTGTTGAGACAATAATTTATTTTACAAATGAAATCCTGAATGCATTTATTGAGTATCCAGAGCCGAAACTAAGGTGGGGCATACCATTCCCAGCATTTTAATGGTGCAATCAATCAGTTATGTATTTTAAAATTGCTTCATTTTTGATTTAATGACAGTCCAACTTCTGTTTCACGAAATTCTTTATTGTGAATTTTTTTGTTTTTCCTTGGTAATTGCATTTAAAATAGTTTCCGCTGAAGGAAGAAAATTTCCATGTAATGAACGGATTAGGAGAGACAACTTTGTATGTATTGTTCTCACCTCTGGCCTTTTAGGTAATTAGAAAGTGCAAATGAAGGGTGAAAAGGATTACCATTTCACAATGTTAGTGGTGTCAGTAAAATGTAAGCAGTCACATACCCAGAAGTCGTGCTAGTCAATATGCTTTCCATAGCCAGTCAGAGG
Organism: Mastigoproctus giganteus; assembly: GCF_048544385.1. Classification (NCBI taxonomy): domain Eukaryota; kingdom Metazoa; phylum Arthropoda; class Arachnida; order Uropygi; family Thelyphonidae; genus Mastigoproctus; species Mastigoproctus giganteus. Next base: position 277,819,735 of record NC_143575.1, on the reverse strand, counting down.
ATTAAGAAGATTCCCGACATGGATAATAGCCCCTGGTCAACCTGTGTTGTGGTTCCCCTTTACTCTGACAAATGGGCGTATGTTTTTCGGAGAAGTGAGTGATCCATGCCTTCCAGTAAATTTCTCCTGTCTATGTTTACATGGTCACAGTAGCTGAATATCCATGTGATTCCGACATTTTGCACAGTATTCAAAGAACTAGTGACAGTTGCAAAGTGGAGGTGGGGGAGGGGGATCGAGGCAACTAAGATATTATATAAACTTTAAGATGAAATGTTGTCAGATTTTGAAATTTTGTTGAGCCTCTCACTGTGAAGAAAACGTTCTAAAATATAATGGCATAGAGGCAATAATTAAAAAAAAAAAAAACTGTATCATCAATCTCCAAAAAACTAGCACGAATTAAGGATGATTGCAAAAGAACTTGATATGGAAACTATAAAGATCGGTTGTGTGTTCGGGCCACAATGAGCAGCTTTTAGCTTGCGGATAGCAATTGTGGGCTGGAGGAATCATACCGCTTGGTGCAAACATTTTGAACCAAAAGTTAAATATTCCGGATTATTAAATCGACTTTTAAATTTAGAATTTCTTAATCCTTTTAGCACTAATGATCGACATCCTGCAGGAGCTCTCTTACCTTTCAGAAGCTTTACATATTCACTATGGTAAAAGCAGATAAATTAATTATTCGAACTATCAATGCTATTGCTAATTTGAAGAATTATGAAGCTAAAATTGAGAGTGTGTTGAAGTGGAAAGAATTTGAAGGAATCAAAATCGAAAGTAAAAAATTACCTTGTGACAAGTTATTAAACTCAGTGTTTTATCCTTAAAGGATAAGTTATTAATGCAACAGGGCGATTTCAAAGTTAAATAAAGAAAATAATGATACCATTGAAAGAAATTTTAAACATACACTACCCGAAATCGTGGCATATGAAATAACTTTCGTCTTGGTGGCAAGGCGGTGTAAACCGGATAAGAAATTTTTAAGTTTTCTGATAAAATATGAAATAAAAATTAATGATTTTAGAGATTTTGTCGAAGACATTTTATCTTTAAAATCGAGTGAAATTCCCTTCTCAATTAAGAAAGCCAGAAATATCTTGGAAACCATTCCGATTAGTAGTGCTGAAGCTGAGCGAGCTTTCAGCGTAATGAATAATATTGTGTGAATGAATGAATGAATAAATAACGTTGACAATTAAACGCATTGCAGATTATGATGACCATCCATCTAAATGGAAACCATTGCTTCAATTTGATCTGGATCATTACGTCAAATCATTCCTCTGTAATAATCACTCAGCTATTGAGCAAGGCAGAAGATCGACAACAAATATTAATAAAGTAAATTGGTGATTTTTAGAATAAATTTTTCTTGAATATTTTGTGAAATAATTTTTTTTCATGTAATCTGTGATTTTTTTTTGTGTACGTTTCTAGAAAGTTTGTTCTTTATGTAATATTTGTTTATAGATTGTGGAATGTTTTGTGATAGTTTTTATGTTATTTGTGATATTCGAAATATTTTGTGTTATTTTTTATTCGCAATATTAAAATTTTATCATGAAAAAAATGTATCCATTATATTTCCCTAGTTGTTAAAAAAAAAAGACGAATAAAAAAGTTGCGCGTGTGCCGGGCACGCGTGGTAGATAGTTTATGAGAAACATTCTTTGCATTTCTTTTAGGTATTTTGATTTGTATATATCGATTACCAAATAAAAGAGGTTTTTTTTTTTTTTTTATTGTAAATATTTAATTGATCATTCGCAGATTTTCATAATTTCTGGAAGACAAGATACAATGGATTTATGATAACTAAAGTAAGAGATGTATACTTGCGAGTGCAACGTATCTAAATATCTCTGTAAAATAGCACCAATTGATGTACCGATCTTGTAGTTGAAGTGACATACACAGGTGTTAGGGCACCTAACAATGGAATATAACGAAAATGCAAGCCAAAAAAAGAAATTGTTGACAAATATTTGTATTGTTGCAATCATACTTACTGCAGTAGTAACTTCAGAAAGCATGATTGTGTCGTCATATTATTCAAAAATTTTAAAAAGTTAGAACTCCAGACACTGTTGTATCCAGTTATCATTGTAAGGCGAGGCATGACAACCAGGTTTTTAATTTTTTTTAGATAGACCTAGGAACATTTTACACATTCACTTATATGCATGGTTAAGGTGGTAATAAGCTCATCTGTCCGCCCCTGACTCGAGATATCATACCAGTCATGAAAAATGCATCACGCGCTCTAATTACACTACTAGTAGTGCAAGCGTGGGAAGCGCCTCTAGCGGAAGCCACGGATGACATCACTTCCGTAACTGATCAAATTTACTCGGTAGAAAGTCGGAAAAACTGCGAACCCATTGTTAAAATATTCACAGCTCACTGCTTCATATACCCACCTGTTTCACAATGACCGCCATCAGTCCTTGAAACTCCCAGCACCCCTTGCTCCAGGCTGCTGCTTATTCTAATAGAAGTAGTGCAAGAATCACCTTCAGCTCTGCCTACTTTTAACCTTTAATCTGTGAATCCCCCCAAGCTAGCAGTTTTCCGACCCATGTAATGCTCCCTCGATAGCATCAGCAAATATTCTTGCACGCTTTCCATTTAAGTGTATCCCATCCCTGTAGACGCAGTCTCTCCTCTTAACACGCACAGACCATGTTGAAAAATTTTCTACCCCTTGAACCTTGCACATTGCCTCCAAGGCTGATTTGATTGACAAGGCTCTCATCATACCCCCTCCTATCGTGTCTGTGCAGAATTGCACACTTTAAAATTTAGCCCTAATGCATGGCTTTTATGCAACATTGATCTCCTACTCTTAATGTCATTGGTGCTAACGTGTACAACAATATCACCCTTTGTGCCCTTAAAACGTGACACAGAAGCCTATGATAGATACAAGTTGATCTGTAACCAAGTTACAAAGGAGGTTAGGCAGGCGAAGGCAGATTACGAGAAATTTTTGGCAAGGGATGCAAAGAAAAACAGCAAAGAGTTCTTTACTTATGTAAACTCTAGAAGGAAGGGGATGAATCAGATTTGTCCACTTGATATCGATGGGTCAACTGTTGATGATCCTGCTCAGGTAGCTAACAAACTAAATGAATATTTTGCATCGACATTCACACATGAGGAGTTATTCAGCGAGGGGAATGCCAGAGGTGTATTCAACTCTGGCAGTAAGCTAGAGAATCTTGTAATAACTGAGAGGAAAGTGGAGGAGAAATTGTTGAAGATAAATACAAGAAAGGCACCTGGGGTGGATGGGATCTATCCAGTTATATTAAAGGAGGCAGCAAAGGAAGTAAGCAAACCCTTAGCCATAATTATGAGAGCTTCCTTGGACCCAGGGGAAGTACCCATGGACTGGAGATGTGCAAATGTGACCCCAATTCACAAAGGAGGATCAAAGGGTGACACAAGTAATTATAGACCTGTTAGTTTAACTTCTGTTCCTGGAAAATTAATGGAGGCACTGGTTAAAGAAGCACTGCAGGATCATCTAGACAAGACTTCAGTTATAGCTCTGACACAGCATAGTTTTGTTAAGGGGAAGTCTTGCCTGACCAATTTGATTGGATACTATGATGCAGTCACAAAAGAACTGGATGCAGGGAATAACTTTGATATTATATACTTGGATCTTAGAAAGGCTTTTGATACTGTTGCACACGGAAGACTGCTGCACAAATTGGAGCAGTGTGGCATTGGAAGCAAATTGCTGCTATGGATAAAGGGGTTGTTGAGGGGGAGAAGACAGAGAGTGGTAATCAATGGACACTGCTCATCGTGAACTAATGTTATTAGTGGAGTCCCTCAGGGTTCGGTATTGGGTCCATTATTGTTTTCTGTATTTACAAATGATATTGATGATGGTATATCAAACTTAATGTCCAAGTTTGCAAATGATACGAAGGTTGGCAGGGTTGTCAAGGACACTACTGACACTATGCTACTGCAACAGGATCTGGAACAGTTGAGCAGATGGGCTGAGAGGTGGCAAATGAAGTTCAACATTGACAAATGTAAAGTACTACACATGGGAAACAGCAACCCCAGAGCAACGTATCAACTCTGTGGTACTACACTGACAGTGGTAGAGAATGAAAGGGACCTGGGGGTGGTTGTGCAGGCAGATATGAAGTTTTCTGAACAGTGCAGACGGGCTGCAAGAGTAGCTCATGGTGTATTGTCGATGATATATAGGAATTTTTCTAGCAGGGATAAGGAGGTGATTATTCCCTTGTATAATGGCAATGGTCAGGCCACACCTAGAGTACTGTATACAGGTCTGGAGGCCTCATTTCAAGAAGGATGTAGAGATGCTGGAACGAGTACAGAGAAGGGCAACAAGATTGGTGAATAGAACAAGGGGGTACTCTTACGAAGAAAGGCTTAAGTTTTGCAAATTACAGTGTCTGGAGACTAGGCACCAGCGAGGTGATCTGATAGAGGTGTATAAAGCCTTGAATGGTTTGAGCATGCTCAATGCTGATGGGATTCTTCCTCTTGCTCAGAATAATCACCTGAGAGGGCATAAATTCAAATTGAGGAAAGACAGATGTAGGATAGACGTGAGGAAATTTGCCTTTAGCCAGCGGGTGGTTGGTTGGTGGAACAGACTTCCATCCCTTGTCGTGGAAGTTGATAGTCTAAATAGGTTTAAGGCTCAGCTGGACAGGTATTTCAAAGGAACAGAGGGGCGAAGTGGAAGTGGTTATTTTTTATTTATTTATTTATTTTTTTTTTTGGCTGATGCTGCATAAGCTTGCTTTCTTGAATCAAATGCCTCTACTAATGCTAATTAAAAGATGATATATACTTCACGTCATCAACTTTTGCACCTAGCAGACCAATCAGTTCAACTCAATTAGATCACTCAGACGCTGGAAACTAAGGACCTGCATTTCTTGGTAATAGCAACCCTTCGTTCCGTTCCCCAATCTCGTTTTTTTTTTTTTTTTTATGTGAAACCCAAACACGAGAGGTATTAGAACCTATAGTACTTAGTACCGTGCTTGGGTTAAAGTTGCCCTTCTTTCTACTCATTATAGCAGCTCTACATCCTTTCTAAACTGCACAATTCAAAATCTTCATATCTGACTACACAATTATCCCCAGGTCCTTTTCATTCTCCACTATCCAGAGTGTAGTACCACACAGTTAGTAATAAGTGTCATACCAATAGGAAAAATTAAAATACTCAATTTTTTTTTTTATTTATAAATAAGATATATTACCTACTGAAGGTAAATTCTTCCTTCCAGATTACATCAAATCTACTTTTATTTGCAAGTTGATATTCTTCTCAACGATAACCACAGACATGCTACTGTAAAGCATTTAGTATATTTACATATAGTTATATTTACTTTTACCTATGTCACAAAAACTAGAATCTCTATTAACCTCCAACTATCAGCTTTCCATGAACCATAAATTCCTCAATGGTAAAGACACTTGCATTAACTTTGTTTAAATGTACTTCCTCTCTACAAAATAGATTACTTCCATCTACCAAAGCAGCAACAACAATGATAAAAATTTCCACCAGAGAGCTTTGCAGAGATCCTCAAGTCTTGAGTAACTTACATGGCTTTTAGAATATAATCTTTTCTAGTTTGCCTGAATAGAAATGCAAACACATACACACATGTACATTCTTCTTCTTCTTCTTCCAGTCACATAGTTCCCTGAGGACCTGTTGTGGCCACCAACAAATTCCTCTAACTGCATCAATCATGTGCTATACGAGTGGTATCGCAAAATGTCATGCCCAAAAGTTCACTGATCCCATCCTTCCACTTAGTTGAAGGTCTTCCTTTAACAGCAGTTTTTGGAGTTGGTTTTGTTATGGTCTCTATGGCATCAGATAATGTGGTGGTATGCCATCGCCTACCACATAGCCGATTTTGAAAGGGGCCAGTTTTAATCATAGGAAGAATCATCATGCACCCCACGAGATGCGCTTGAAGAGGAAAGAAGAAATATACATATATGTATATACATATACATATACACACGTATATTATACATGTACATATACACACGTATATTATACATGTACACACACATATATTATGCCATAAACATATGGCACTTTTCCAGCTGCCCTATAGTTATCTAATAGATAAGTATAGGAGCAAATTGTTTCAGATGCAGCTAAATATCAATCCCCACACAAATAATGTTTTCTTTATCTCCTCTTGAAAACTGACTTGTTAGTAACATCAACAATTTTAGCTCTGAACACACAAAAGCCTACCTTTATTACATAAAAAATTTCCCATTTTCTTACAAATATTCTCCAAATAAAGACAAGGCCCCTCTGAACCAGAGAAGTCTATATTTGATCATTCTCTTGTGCAGCCAGAACCAGAGGCATTTCACTTAGCAGATCACTAGTTACTTGAGCTCCACTCATTTCTTCAGAGACTCACCTAGTAATTTTTTAGGAGGAATATAGATCTGCTGGAATGTGTGCAGTGAAGGGCAACCAGACTGGTGACAGGAACAAAAGGGTGCAGCATATTGAGACCAGGCACCTGTGGTGAGATCTGATTGAAGTGTTTAAAGATTGAATGGATTTAGTTCAGAATGCCATTAATGCTGAATGTTAATAGCATTCTTCCACTTGCTGAGAGTATACACAATGAGGGCGCATAAATTCGAGTTGAGGAAGGATGGTTGCAGGAGAGATGTGTAGAAGTTTATCTTCAGCCAGTGGGTGGTTGATTATGACAAGCTTCCATCTGTTGTTATGGGAGTGGATGGGTTGAATAAATTCAAGGAAGAACTAGAATTCTTGGATGGTAAGGATGGGTGAACTGTGTAGGTTTTTTTTTTTTTTTTTGGCTAATGCTATGTAAGCTTGCTTTCTTGCATCATTTGCCATTACTACTATTAATGCACAAAGTTTTAGGTAAAGTTCAGTACACTCCTTACAATCATACATCCATATTTCTTTTAAGAAATGTGGATGTAAGGAGTGAGCCAGAAAGTTGTTAATTATTGGAATAAACTGGCTCCATGGATGGTTGAGGCTGCCAACTTGGGGAAATTCAAAGCTCAGATGGATAATAAACCACCTCTTCCTCCATCTTCAGGAGGAGGTGGATTATTATTATTATTATGGTTATTATTATTATTATTGTATTGTATTGTATTGTTATTATTGTGTATTATTTTTTTTTGGCCCATTGCAGCAAAAGCCCAGAGCTTCTTTGCACTGTACTGGAACATGCTTCTTTTGGAATATATAAGCACATGTGCTGTGGTAAAGTAAAAGTAAGAACAGGTGCATGTATACCTGCATACATGTACACTAATACTACAGCATAGTAAATAAATCTGATGAATTTGAAGTGCTCATTAAGTCATAAAATGTAGACACTGCAGGGATAACAGAGATGTGTGTCACTCACACATAAGAGATGCAGAATTCGAACATGGGAAGTATACAAATTGTACAGAAAGGACAGACAAGACAGGAGGACCAGGAAGAGGAGTGGGGGGAAGGTAACTCTCTTAGTGAAGAAGCATATTAATTCATAGGCAGTGAATCCAATCAACATGGATGGCCAGTGTAATGTAGAGTAATTTGGTGTGAAATAAGCACTGGGAAAACAAAACTGATGGTGGGAGTGTGTTTTAGGCCTAACAATTGTGACAAGTATAACAAACAACTTATATTGGACAATTTTGACTTTTCAGATAGTGCCTGGAACTTGTAGTTTGGACACACACACACACACACACACACACACACACACACACACACACACACACACACACACACACACACACACACACACACACACACACTAACAAGACTTTTGTGGATTTATTTGAAGACTTCTTTCTACAGCAATGTTAGAGAGGCAACAAGAGGAAGCAATACTTTTGATCTGATTATAAGCAGCAGTTCTGTGTCTACTGATACAGTGTACTGATGTCAGTTTTACTTAATGACATAACTACTATCAAGGCTAAAGGAAAGGGCTTTGCTTTTATACAGTAGCCTCAGAGTTTTTAAAAATCTATGCAGTGGGACCAACTGATGATACTTCCAACAGCAAATTCTAAATGGAAAGCAATCAGGGAAGTTATCATAGAAGCCACTATGATTTTCATACCAACTAAGAAATTCTGTTCAAGGCTTAGACCTAACTGGATGTCAGATGCATATAAATTATCAGGCGATACACAAACTATGTCTGCAACCAAGTCATAAAGGAGATAAGGCATATTATGAGAAGTCTCTGGCAAAGAATGCAAAGAAAAGAACAAAGGATTATTTACTTATATTAACAGTAGAAGGAAGGAAGGAATTGAATCGCACTAGTCCAATTGATGTCAGTGGTTTAACTGTTGATGATCCTGCTCAAGTTCCTTGATGATTCTTGCTGAATAGATATTTTGCATCCACATCTACACATGAGGAGTTCTTCAGGGAGGAGATGCTAGAAGTTCATCAAAGTCAGAGAGGCAACAAGAACATGCTTCTTGTTGACTCTCTAAACAGGAAGCTAAATGATTTTATGATAATCAAGAGGAAAGTGGAAGAGAAATTGTTGAAACTTAATGTGAAAAATATACATGGGGTGGATGGGATCTATCCAATTATATTAGGAGAGGCATCAGAGGAGGTAAGCAAACCATTAGTCATAATTATGAGAGCATTTATGGATTCAGGGAAGGTCCTTATGGACTGGAGATGTGCGAATGTATCCCCAATTATCAAAGGGAGTAATCACAGACCTGTTAGCTTAACTTCTATTACAGGAAAAATAATGCAATCACTCGTTAAAGGAATAATGTATTGCGATCTGAACAGGAATGCAATTATACAGCAGTCACAGTGCAGATTTGTTAAGTTGCGATCTTGACCAATTAAGCTGATTGATACTATGATGTAGCAAAATTAAAATCTACAAAATTAAAATCTGAAAATTACAATCTACAGAAATTCAAGTCCAATGTCAACAAATATCTTCTTTCGTCTTCTCAACCTCCAACCCAAGCACGGTACTAAGTACTATAGGTCCTAATACCTCTCGTGTTTGGGGTTCACATAAAAAAAAAAAAAAAAAAAGCAAGGAAGGAACTGGATGCAAAAAATAATTAAGGATAAAGGAGTCCCACAAGGTTCAGTGCTAGGCCCATTGTTGTTTTCTGTATTTATTAATGATATTGATAAAGGTACATCAGGCTTCATGTTTAAGTTTGCAGATGATACAGAGGTTAGCAGGGTGTGCCTAACCTAGAAAGGTTAGGCACATGGGCTGAGAAATGGCAATTGAAGTTTAACATTGACAAAGTATCATATGGGTAGCAGAAAATTTAAAGACGTCCACATATATGTGCAATGCAGTCAGATATGAAGCTCTCTGAACAGTTCAGACAGGATGCCAGGACAGCTCATGGGGGATTGTCCTATTGGCATACAGGAACCTGCTAGCCAGATTCCTGTATACCAATGATACGTGAACCTAGCTAGCATGGGAAATGGACTTACCTAGCTAGTAGGGGTAAGTCCATTTACATTTATAAATATAAATGGACTCAATATAAATATATATTTAAATTGAGTCCTATTTTTGGGGTCAAGTTTGGAGCTCTTAAATTATTGATACCGAATATGTTGGATTATCGATTTTTCTTCGGGTGTAAAGATACATTTAAGTTATTTTACTAAATTCATTTGTATAATAAAGAGTGCCGATATTGGAGCATTTTACAAGAAATTACTGAGGTAATCTTTTTAATTGATTTCTTGCATAATTTGCTACTACTAATACTCTATGGCTAATATGAATGCTGAATACATTGGGGATACTGAAAATAATCCTCAGTTGAACTAGGCACAAGAATGACCTTAGAATACATTCCATAAGCTATAAAAGCAGTGAAATTATGACTCATAGGGAAACTTGCCTTTCATCATTTCCAGCTGAGTCATGCAGTCCTATGTTATAGAAGTTTAACTGAATTTTGTTTTAAACATTTTTAAAGTAAAAAAAATATAAAAATATCACAATATGCTCACAATACAAAAATAATTATAATACACCAATGTATTTATTAAAATCTATAATACTGACAGTGCATAAATAAAAATATACCAAAATAATAATAAAACTAATAAACAAAAAAACTCATTCCCTTAAAGTGCAAGAAGAATCTAATTTGGAGAAAATAGGTTCTCTCTTCTTTAATGCTTGTTTGATGTGTCTGAGAGAGAGAGAGATGCTGAAGAGCAAAAATAGTTCTGTATTTCCTTTTCTTTTACAGATGGAGATACATCCAAATATTTTATTTCATCATGAATTTTAATCATACAGAGCCATTTTTACATATATTAAGGGGCAGCTTTCATGCAGAAGAATAATATTACTTCATGATTGTTAGGCATCAGAAACAGTTCTTAAAATATTTGTATATTAAATCTAAACATTTATTACACATTCAGATGGTAAAGCTAATGAGATTCAATAAGGTAAACTATTCAAAAATTATACCTTACCATCCACTAAGTCCTCCAACTGTAAGCTGTTTAGCTATGGAAGCTTTTGTGATATCTCCTAGAAAATTATTCCACCAATTATTATGCCTATTTGATGAGCCACTCACATCCAAAATCTCTAATATGTCGTCTTTAGTAATTTTCTTATCTAAAAAAAAAAAAAAAATAGATATAAAAATTTCATTAAAAGAGGAATATATGAGGATCATTCAGTAAAGATCCATATTTTTGATGGAAGAATTAAGAAAGACATTCCGTTTCCCTTTTGTCAAACCAAGAAAAATCTATACAGTAGTTGTGCAAATTTTGGTAACTATCATTGTTTGTCATTTGTTATGAAGGCTACAGCAGAGGGGATTGAGATTAAACCACTTTATTTGTCCTAATTAAAAATCTAAAACAGCTCATGAGGATATTACTGTTCAAGGTTCAGACTTAAATGGATGTCGGATGAATTAATGAGGCTCGTGGCAGAGAATAAATATGCATGGTATGCATATAAATTATCAGGCGAAACAGAAGCATGTGGCTAAGTATAAGCTAGTCTGTAATCAAGTCACAAAGAAGGGAGGTTAGGCAGGCAAAGGCATATTTCGGCAAGGGATGCAAAGAGTTCTTTACTTACGTAAACTCTAGAAGAAAGGGGATGAATTAGATTGGTCCACTTAACATAGATAGTTCGACTATTGATGATCCTGCTCAAGTAGCTGATACACTGAATATTTTGCATCTACATTCACACATGAGGAGTTATTCAAGGAGGGGAATGCCAGAAGTTTATCAAATTCTTACAGGGAGCTAAGTGATTTTGTGGAGGAGAAATTGTTGAAGTTAAACATAAAAAAGGCACTTGGGGCAGATGGAATCTATCCGGTTATAATGATTTGTTATTTGTTTGTTTGTTATTTGGTTTTTAGGGGCATTAGCAACTAAGGCCATATTGCTCTGGGATATGCGGTGGTCATTCCTTGACCTTTCCGCATACTCCGTATTTGGTGGTGACGGGCTCGAACCCCGGTCTAATCAAGAAGCATGTGCTACGCACTGCTGCTCCTTCCCACCTGGCTACAGAGGCGCGGCAGTTATAATGAAGGAGGCAGCAAGGGAAGTAAGCAAACCCTTAGCCATAATTATGAGAGCATCCTTAGAGTCAGGGTAGATCCCCATGGACTGGAGATATGCAAATGTATCCCCAATTCACAAAGGGGTTCAAAGGGTGACAAAGGGTTCCTGGGGAAAATAAGACTCACTGGTTAAGGAGGTGATACGGGATCACCTAGACAAGACAGCAGTAATAGTTCAGACACAGCATGGGTGTGTTAAAATGAGGTCTTGTCTGACCAATTTGATTGGATACTACAATGTGGTCACAAAGGAACTGGATGCAAAAAATAGTTTTGATATCATATACTTGGATTTCAAGAAAGCTTTTGATACTGTTGCACATGAAAGAATGTGGTACAAATTGGAGCAATATGGCATTAAGGGCAAGTTACTGCAATGGATAAAGGGATGGTTGAGTGGAGACGGCAGAGAGTGGTAACAAATGGATACTGCTCACATGGACCAATGTTATTAGCGGAGTCCCCATGAGTTCGGTGCTGGGCCCATTGTTGTTTTATGTATTTATCAATGATATTGATGAAGGTATATTAGGCTTAATGTTCAAGTTTGCAGATGATACAAAGGTTGGCAGGGTTGTTAATGGCAGTAAAGACAGTATGCTACTGCAACAGGATCTAGAAAAGTTAGGCAGATGGGCTTAGAAGTGGCAACTGAAGTTTAACATTGACAAATGCAAAATACTGCATATGGGTAGCAGTAACCCAAGAGAAACGTACCAACTGTGTGGTACTACACTCAGGGAAGTGGAGAATGAAAAATACCTGGGGATAATTGTGCAGTCAGATATGAAATTCTCTGAGCAGTGTAGGAAAAAAAAAATTCAGAAAACTTAAACCACCCTGCCAGGATTTGAATCCAAGCCTTTATTCCACTGAGTGGAAAGATAAAAACTATAACTAATTGTTACTTTGCTGAATGCATGTTACTGAATGAATGCTTCCATGTATTCAGCAAAGTTCATTCCCTGTGCTGGTGAAAGGAATTGAGAGAACACAAAAGAAAGTAATAAAAATAGGTGATACTTTCTTCTGTGTAGAAGAAAAAAAACTTGATTCCTAAAAATACTTACTGAAGAATGATACTGAATGAAAATATAGAAAAAATATTATGTTACACTAAAGGCTCATAGAAAAGACAATCGCAAATATAAGGAGAGAGAAGCAAATGTATTAATGTAGGTCTTCGCTTGTGATAAGAAGATTATCTTCTGTGTAGAAGAAAAAAAACTTGATTCCTAAAAATACTTACTGAAGAATGATATTGAATGAAAATATAGAAAAAATATTATGTTACACTAAAGGCTCATAGAAACGACAATCGCAAATATAAGGAGAGAGAAGCAAATTTATTAATGTAGGTCTTCGCTTGTGATAAGAAGATTACAGAGCATATCCTCTCTGTTAACTGGAAATTCTGAAGATACAGTTTTAGTCATGCAACCATTTGCATTTTCCTTCCAATCAGAATGATCAGCAAATAGATTAGTAATATGTGTTGGGTCAATTAATGCATTGATTTGATGAGACACAAAGTTGAGAAGTGCTATGTTATGAAATGAGAGATTGTTAGCCATATTCCAGTAGAGACTGGCATCATTTTGCATGATAAGCCTATTCTGAACAGATACAATAAACTTTGATATTCCCTGAATAGAAGTTTTTAAACTATGATCTGAATATTTTAAATCTTTCTTCAGTTTGATGTGATGCTGAATTTTTATTTTTTTATTTTTCTGTGTACTTGAGACTTCTTATAGCAATTTTTAGCTCTTGGTACGAGTTAGGAAAGTGGTCAGATGTTACTTGAGTAAGTGGAGTATACTCATTGAAAAAGAATATTTGATGAGAATCAACTGAAAGAGCAAGCGCAAGCTGGCTTTAGGACAGGATTCTCAAATGTGGATCAACTTCACGTAATATCACAGCTAATGGAGAAATCAAATGAATATAAAATGCCATTATGCCTGGCATTTGTGGATTATGAAAAGGCATTTGACTCCATATAGAATAAGGCAATGTTTCAGGCACTGGAAAGACAAGGCGTAGATACCCTATACATTATGATTTTGAAGAAAATATATGAGAATGCTACGTCCTTTATTAGACTAGACAAAGACAATAGCAAATTTAAAATTGAGAAAGGAGTTCAACAAGGAGACACAATATCTCCAAAGTTGTTTACTGCTGCCCTTGAAGAAGCTTTTAGAAGATTAGACTGGTTGCAGAAAGGAGTCAATGTGAATGGAGAGTACCTAAACCATTTACGATTTGAAGATGACATCAATTGTGATCATAAGCCATGATCTCGAAGAATTAGAAGCAATCTTAATCTTAATCATTTATGCAGAGTTAGTAAGGATTTCGGACTAAAGATGAATATGGTTAAAACAAAAGTAATGAAACAAGTATGCCACAGAAAGGGATAAAATCACTGAAGGAGCAGTAATTCAAAAGGTGGATTCATATACTTATCTGGGACAAGTCATTAGTTGTAATGATGATAAATGGCTGGAAGTCAAGAGAAGAATAAATTTCGGATGGATAGCATTCAGGAAATATAGTCACAAACCGAGGAGCAATATCCCAACTTGTCTGAAACGTAAAATAATGAACCAATATATACTCCCCATCATGACTCACCAAAAGAGTGGAAGAAAAGTTGAAACTATATAGCGAAGAATGGAACGAATTATATTAGGAATCAAACTGTTCGATAAGAAGAGAAACACATGGATTAGGTAGCAAACTCAAGTAAAAGATATTCTTATCAAAAAACTAAACTGAAATTGACTTGGTCAGGACACACACAGCTTGAAAGACATGATGATAGATGGATTAAGAAAATAACAGGCAGATGTTTGTCCCAAGAGGAGCTAAAAGAAAACCTGGAAGACAACAACAGAGATGGACAGATGAAATTCAAGGGTTCGTGGTCAGTAAATGGATGGCCACTGCACAAAACAGAAGGAACTGGAAAGTTGCTGCAGAGGCCTTCATCCTGCAGTGGATTGAAAATGGATGATGATGAATCATTGAGAACACAGTTGATGTTCTGTAACATCAACTTACGAAGTTGTTGATGTTACAACTTCTGTAACTTACGAAGAAAGGCTTAAGTTTTGCAAATTACAGTGTCTGGAGACTAGGCACCAGCGAGGTGATCTGATAGAGGTGTATAAAGCCTTGAATGGTTTAAGCATGCTCAATGCTGATGGGATTCTTCCTCTAGCTCAGAAAAATCACCTGAGAGGGCATAAATTCAAATTGAGGAAAGACAGATGTAGGATAGACGTGCGGAAATTTGCCTTTAGCCAGCGGGTGGTTGGTTGGTGGAACAGACTTCCATCCCTTGTGGTGGAGGTTGATAGCCTAAATAAGTTTAAGGCTCAGCTGGACAGGTATTTTGAACGAACAGAGGGGTGAAGTGGAAGTGGGTTTTTTTTTTTTGGATGCTGCATAAGCTTGCTTTCTTGCATCAAATGCCTCTACTAATGCTAATGCTAACATCAACTATGTTACAAACACATGATGTTTGTTACAACTGTGTAACAAACATCAATTTACAGTATTTATTAGGATAAGGGAGACAGTCAGCAGAGGACCAATTGACAGAAGCGAGTTTCTCTATAATTCAGACCAGTAATTCAGCTTTCCAGCTTTTTAGGCTTTGTAATACCTCTGATTAAGGGAATTTTAAACTTGAATACTTCATGGTTGAAGGGAACAATGTTTATTTCTCTCTGGCAATGAATTTCTATTATGGCAAATAAAAGATTGAGGGAATTTCTTTCCATGAGTGCTGAGTTGTTTGAAACCTAGACAATGTAACAGATTGAATGCTCAATGAGTAACTTGGCAAGAGGCAAATTCACTTTTATTTGCCTGCTGAAGATTGAAGGTACCAATTAAGAGAGTGTGATTGGCATTATCCAATTGCTGCTGAATTCCTTGCATATTATTTTCAAGCTTGTCGAGAGATTCGATGTTGACTTGAGGATGGAGTTATACAAGGATAATCAGTAAGGTTGAATTACCTAAACTATATGAATTCCCTCAATTTCAGTAAAGAGGCTGGTAAGCATGCGTATATAGTGATCCTCATATAACATTGCAACTCTCCCTCCTCGTAATCCATGATCTCTGTGATATTAGCATTAGTATTAGTTGAGGCATATGATGCAAGAAAGCAAGCTTATACAGCACCAGCCAAAAAACAGGAAAAAAAAAAAACCTTTCCATTTCACCCATCCGGTCACTCCAAATGTTTGTCTAGTTCGGCCTTAAATTTATTTAAGCTAAAAACTTCCACAACAACAGATGGAAGTCTGTTCCAGCAATCAACTACTAGCTGGCTAAAGGCAAATTTCCGCACATCTATTCTAGAACTGTCTTTCCTCAATTTGAATCTATACCCCCCTCAGGTTTTTAATCTGAGGCAAACAGAAGTATCCTGTCAGCATTAAGCCTGCTCAAACCATTCAAGGCCTTATAGACCTCAATCAGATCACCTCGCAGGTGCCTAGTCTCCAGATGCTGTAACTTGCAGAACTTAAGCCTTTCTTCATAAATGCACCCCTTTGTTCCTCTCACAAATTTTGTTGCCCTTCCCTGTACTCATTCTAGCAACTCTACATTCTTCCTAAAATGTCCAGACCTGTATACAGTACTCAAGGTGTGGTCTGACCATTGTCTTATACAAAAGGATAATCACCTCCTTGTCTCTGCTAGCAAAATTCCTATATATCATTGACAAAACTCCATCTCTGGCAGCCTGTCTGTCAGGTGTTGGTACATTTCTCTGAGGTTACTGCTACGCATATACAGTACTTTGCATTTGTCAATGTTAAACTTCAGTTGCCACTTCTCAGCCCATCTGCCCAACGTTTCCAGATCCTGTTGCAGCAGCATACTGTCATTACTGTTATTAACAACCCTGCCAACCTGGTTGGCAAGGTTGTTATATCATGCTCCTCAAGGAAGTAGCCATGGAGATATGCAGCAATCTACATTTAGTTTTCAACAAATGCATTCTGATGAGAAAGTTTGACATTTTGCATGCAACATTTGCACAAGATTTTAACTTATGCTGTTTTTCAGTATCATATGCTAAGAAATTATGCTCTGGAGTCGATAGGAAGTTGTTTTCCAAGTCACTTTCTTTAGTTGTTTGAGGATTCCTTCTGAAGTAACCACCTTTCAATACTAGGCATTCATCTTTGCCAGATTTTAAGGAGCTATTTTTGTTTGGTGAATCAGGGGAGTGTCTAATTTTTGATTTTGTACCCAGCCATTATTTATAGTGTTACTTATTACAAGAAAGAAAAAAAAAATTACTGCTCAGGGTAATCTGTAAGTTATTCAGATCAAATCACCTTGAGTTAGGAAAATGAGACAAACTCAAGTTATCAGTTTCAGTTACCATATTTTTATTAAATAAAAATAATGTTCATCTTGCATAATATAGTTAATCCAAAACATTGACCTAAAACCAAGTTAAGGAATGATTAGTTAAAACCTGTCAAGATTCAGCTCAAAAAGAATAACAACTTACGTCCAAAAACATATTTCTTGTTTGAACACTGGTGAGAGGTTCCTGACAGGTATGGAAAACATAAGAAAAAACGAAGCAAAACTAAGTGCTTACTCATTGTATTCAAATAAGTTGCACATCATTAAACACTTTTTACTTTGGATCATCTAAAGATATAAATTATATGGGATTTCATATAACTGAAATTATTATTTAAAGAAATAAAGCTTCATATTCTTTAAGAATAAAATCTTTGTAACATTTTATATTTTGATATAAATCCATAGTAATAACATAACACAAAATGGATACATTTCAAATTTTTTATTTAAAAATATTTATTACCACAGAGTCAATAGTCCTTTCCTGAAAACAAAATTACTGATAAAGAGATCCCATCCTTTCTCCACTCTATTCAAAATTCTTAACTATGCTACTGTACATAAAACACATCATTCAGTGGTAGTTAGAAACATTTTTAATACTGTAAATGTATTCATCTGTTAAATCAGCTTCTAGACTAAGATAATTTTACTTTTTTGAAAGCTTTGTATTCTGTGACCCTAAAAACATGAGGGAGATAAATTTTACATGCTACTTTTTTTTTTTCCTCTCCTTTTTCCCATTATATATATGAGGTTAGTGTTTTTACTGTTTTGGCATGAAATTTTTACGGCTGGATGCCGTTCCTGACACCAACCCTCACCCTTTATCCAGGCTGGGGATATGCGGTGGTCATTCCCTGACCTTCCGCATCCTCCGTATTTGGTGGTCATGGGCTCGAACCCTGGTCTAATCAGGAAGCATGTGTTATGCACTGCTGCACCTGCCCACCTGACTATGGAGGCGCCAAATTTTACATGTTACTAACATTACTAAAATAAATTCACTACAAGTTTTGGCTTCCCTATACAGTGAGCTCCCAGTTTATAAACATCCAATGTTTTGGAAAAACGTTTCTGACAATGGACATTAGATTTGCAAACTCATAACTTGATCTTACAAACTTCTCTGTCTTCATAAAGCATCGCTTTTGAAAGTAAGCTGAGGAAGAATGAATTATATTTTGTTTTTTTGAAGAATTTTCTATATTTAATATTAGTATTAATAGTGGAAAATTATGCAAGAAAGCAAGCTTATAAAGCATCAGCCAAAAGGGGGGGGAGGGAACTTCCCACATCACCTGTCCATCCTCTCCAATGATATATATTTAACAGTTTAAAAATATATTTAACGATATATATTGTTAAATATATTTTTAAATTGTTAAATTTTTGCATATATTATTAAATAACACTTTATATTTTGTTAAATAACTGCATATATTGTTAAATAACAATTGAATAATATATGAAGATAACTATATATAGCACACTATTTAAAATATATTTTTGGTGAAATGTGTTTCAGCATACCTGATGTTAGACATTTCCTATTAGATAAAAATGATTTATATTTAGAATATTTAATTAATTCATTGTCTGGGGAAAAACTGCTATTATTTTCAAAGTCATTTAACGTTTACAGTTAATAAATAAGCAGCTTTTTATTTTACAGGCAGGTGTATAAGGTGTGAAGCATTTCCATTCGGTTAGTTACACAGCAATTTTAATCACAGAAGAGAAACAGAAAAAGGTGCAATGGAAAATTATGGAGTGATAAAAATAACTGAAGCCTATTGTACCGATAAAAGGGTTAGGCTGGCAAAAGCAGATTATGAGAAACTGCTGGCTAAGAGAGCAAAGAATCGGGCAAGGTGTTTTCACATGTGAATACTAAGAAGAGAAGAACAAATCAGATAGACCTTGTCTAATCAAGCATTCCCATGCTTGATTAGACAAGTATTTTGCCTTGACATTTACAGAAGAAAGGCTAGGATGCATGAAATTAGTGATACTGAAATTTCAGATTATTTCAGATTATTTATTAGAACATTTTAAGCCTGAAGGCAACTAATGCTCCTGGAATTGATGGCATATATCTAATAATTCTGATGGAGGCAGCAAACTGGGTTGAACCATTAGGTTAATTATGAGGATCATTTTGGGAATAATGCAGATATATTGGAATGTGTGCAAAGAAGAGTAACAAGGGTACAAAATGATTCACTTACCAAAAAAGACACAATTTTGCAATTATAGCATTTGGAAACTAGATACCTGTGAGGAGACCTGATTGAAGTGTTTAAGGCAATTGAACCATTGAGGCTAATTATGCAAGCATCACTAGACTCTGGGAAGATTCCCTTGGATTGGAAAAGTGCAAATGTATCTCCCATACATAAAGGGTGGCTCTAAAAGTGAAGTGGGAAATTATCGACCTGTCAGTCTGACTTCAGTAGTAGGGAAAATCATGGAGGCAATGATCAAGGATGGAATTCAGGATCATTTGGATCGAATTGAAATTCTCAAGGATACTGAGCATGGTTTTGTAAAGGGAAAATCACGTTTAACAAATTTGGTTCGCTATTTCGAAAGGGTCACTCACGAGCTGGATTTAGGGAATAATTTCGACATTGTTTATTTAGATTTCAGCAAAGCTTTTGACTCAGTCCCACATGACCGGTTGCTTTATAAGCTGGAACAGGTTAGAATCACTGGGAAAATCCTTAGATGGATAGAAGGATGGCTTCAGGGCAGGAGGCAGAGGGTTGTGATAAATGGCTATTCCTCAGATTGGGTTGATGTAAGAAGTGGGGTTCCCCAAGGATCAGTATTAGGACCACTGTTGTTTTTAATTTTCATAAACGACATTGATGAAGGGATGTCTAAATTTGCAGATGACGTTAAAATTGGTAGAGTAGTTAATGATCACTGTCAAGCTGAGCTTCTTCAGAATTATCAGAAAAATGGTCAGAAAAATGGCAGCTGTGCTTTAATCCAACAAAGTGTAAGGTATTACACCTGGGAAACAGTAATCCCAAAAAAACTTATTCACTTGGTGGAGTTCAACTAAACCCAGTACTGGAGGAAAGGGACTTGGGTGTTACGATACGGTCAGACATGAAATTCTCTGAGCCTTGTAAACAGGATGCAAGGAAGGCCGATGGTGTCCTATCGATGATCTATCGAACTTTTGCAAGTAGAGATAGGGACGTGATAATCCCATTATATAAGGCTTATGTTAGACCACACTTGGAACACTGTGTTCAAGTATGGAGACTGCACCTAAAGAAAGACATCGAGCTTCTTGAAAGGGTGCAAAGAAGGGTAACTCGCCTGGTGAGATCAGCAAAAGGGCGTCCTTATGAAGAAAGACTTTGAATATGTGGGTTGCAGAGTTTGGAAACTAGACACCTTAAAGGAGATTTGATTGAGGTGTTTAAGGCTCTGAGAGGCATCAGTAAAATGAATGAGGACAAAATTTTCAAGATTATAAATGATGCTAGAACTAGGGGACATAAATTCAAGTTACTGGGGGAAATGTTTAGATTGGACTGCAGGAAGTTTTATTTTAGCCAGCGAGTTATAAATTACTGGAATAAGTTGCCTTCATGGGTGGTAGAGGCCGACAGTTTGGGGAAATTCAAAGGTCAACTGGATAGTACTTTCGGGTAAGGGAAGCGCATAGGATGATAGGTTTAATTTCCTTTTTTTTTTTTTTTTTTTTTTTATTAATTATCATTATTTAGTTATTTATTTTATTTTATTTTTTTTTTTATTTTTATCATTACTAAATTTTTTTTTTTTTTTTTGGCTGGTGCAGCATTAGCCATAGGCTTTCTTGCACCATGCGGCCGTTACTAATACTAATATTAAGGCTTTAATTGGATTGAGTAAACAAAATGCTGATGGCATTCATTTTCTTTTTCAGGTACCCCAATAAGGAGACAAAACTGAAAAAGTATAGTTGCAGGATAGATATGCAAAAATGGATAATGTGCTTAAGGAAATATTAGAAAATTTTTTGTGAGTGGATGGATGGACAGATGACACGGGTAGGTTTTTTAGGCACATTAGCATATATGCATAATGCACCTGTTGTCTTCACTACATCTGACTGTATATAACAACTTGCAGTGGACAGATTTCCATTAAATTTTATATTTGGCCTTTTACAAAAAATTTGTCGCACTCTTCCAAATTTTATTAAAAATCAGACTAATAGAAATGCAGCAATTATTCTTTTTGTTTTTATTCCCCCATCCTTATGTGGGTGAATTTTCAGGAAATTTTATATTTAGATCTTTCAGAAAGATTTATCAAGCCTTCCCAAATTTAAATAAAACCACATCAATCACATCTTACAGTATTAGTTTTTCATACATATCATATAAGGCCTTGAATGATTTCAGCATGCTCAATGCTGATGGGATTCTTCCTCTTGCCCAGATTAGCATTAGCATTTTAGCATTAATAGAGGCATTTGATGCAAGAAAGCAAGTTTATGCAGCATCAGCCAAAAAAAAAAAAAAACCACTTCCACTTCACCCCTCTGTTCGTTCAAAATACCTGTCCAGCTGAGCCTTAAACTTATTTAGGCTATCAACCTCCACCACAAGGGATGGAAGTCTGTTCCACCAACCAGCCACCCGCTGGCTAAAGTCAAATTTCCGCACGTCTATCCTACATCTGTCTTTCCTCAATTTGAATTTATGCCCTCTCAGGTGATTTTTCTGAGCTAGAGGAAGAATCCCATCAGCATTGAGCATGCTCAAACCATTCAAGGCTTTATACACCTCTATCAGATCACCTCGCTGGTGCCTAGTCTCCAGACACTGTAATTTGCAAAACTTAAGCCTTTCTTCGTAAGAGCACCCCTTTGTTCCATTCACTAATCTTGTTGCCCTTCTCTGTACTCGTTCCAGCAGCTCTACATCCTTCTTGAAATGAGGCCTCCAGACCTGTATACAGTACTCTAGGTGTGGCCTGACCATTGCCTTATACAAGGGAATAATCACTTCCTTATCCCTGCTGGAAAAATTCCTGTATATCATTGACAATACTCCGTGAGCTACTCTTGCAGCCCATCTGCACTGCTCAGAGAACTTCATATCTGCCTGCACAACTACCCCCAAGTCCCTTTCATTCTCTACCACTGTCAGTGTAGTACCACAGAGTTGATACGTTGCTCTGGGGTTGCTGTTTCCCATGTGTAGTACTTTACATTTGTCAATGTTAAACTTCATTTGCCACCTCTCAGCCCATCTGCTCAACCTTTCCAGATCCTGTTGCAGTAGCATGTGTCAGTAGTGTCCTTGACAACCCTGCCAACCTTTGTATCGTCTGCAAACTTGGACATTAAGCTTGATATAACATCATCAATATCATTTATAAATACAGAAAACAATAATGGACCCAACACTGAGCCCTGAGGGACTCCACTAATAACATTAGTCCACGATGAGCAGTGTCCATTGATTACCACTCTCTGTCTTCTGCCCCTCAACCACCCCTTTATCCATAGCAGCAATTTGCCTCCAATGTCACACTGCTCCAATTTGTGTAGCAGACTTCCATGTGAAAAAGTATCAAAAGCCTTTCTAAGATCCAAGTATATAATATCAAAGCTATTCCCTGCATCCAGTTCTTTTGTGACTGCATCATAGTATCCAATCAAATTGGTCAGGCAAGACTTCCCCTTAACAAAACCATGCTGCGTCTGAGCTATAACTGAAGTCTTGTCTAAATGATCCTGCAGTGCTTCTTTAACCAGTGCCTCCATTAATTTTCCTGGAACAGAAGTTAAGCTTACAGGTCTTTAATTACTTGTGTCAGCCTTTGATCCTCCTTTGTGAATTGGGGTCACATTTGCACATTTCCAGTCTATGGGTACCTCCCCTGAGTCCAAGGAAGCTCTCATAATTATGGCTAAGGGTTTGCTTACTTCCTTTGCTGCCTCCTTTAATATAACTGGATAGATCCCATCCACCCCGGGTGCCTTTCTTGTGTTTATCTTCAACAGTTTCTCCTCCACTTTACTCCCAGTTATTTCAAGATTCTCTAGCTTACTACTAGAGTTGAATACACCTCTGGCTTTCCCCTCGCTGAATAACTCCTCATGTGTGAATGTCGATGCAAAATATTCATTTAGTTTGTTAGCTACCTGAGCAGGATCCTCAACAGTTGACCCATCAATATCAAGTGGACCAATCTGATTCATCCCCTTCCTTCTAGAGTTTACATAAATAAAGAACTCTTTGCTGTTTTTCTTTGCATCCCTTGCCAAGGATTTCTCGTAATCTGCCTTCGCCTGCCTAACCTTCCTTGTAACTTGGTTGCATATCAACTTGTATCTATCATAGGCTTCTGTGTCATGTGTTAATTTGTAAGTATCCCATGCATTTTTCTTCTCTGCCACATGCCTCATTAGTTCATCTGACATCCATTTTGGCCTAAACATTGAACAATATTTCTTAGTTGGTATGTAAAGCCTAGTAGCTTCCAAGATAAGTTCTTTGAATGCTTCCCATTTTGAATTTGCTGTTGGTAACATCATCAGTTGGTCCCACTGTATAGAATTTAAATACTGTCTCAGTCCATCGTAGTCGCCTTTACGGAAGCAATAACCCTTCCCTTTACCCCTAATGGTAGTTACCTCTTTGAGTAAATCCCACTTCACCACACTGTGATCACTGCCACCTAGTGGTTCATTTATCTGCAGATTCTTAATGCATGAAGAATCACTGCTGATAATCAAATCCAGAGTATTACTCCCTCTAGTTGCCTCCCGAACATGCTGATGTAGAAAACAATCATCCAATAAATCCACAAAAGCCTTGCTAGTGTGTGAGTGACCAACCCACAAATTCCAGTCAATATCTGGGAAATTAAAATCCCCCATTATAAGACTCTCTGATTTACTGGCCCACTCTATTTCCCTGTACAGTTTCTTATTATACTCATCAGAGTCATTAGGCCTATAGCACACTCCTACTCTCAATTTTGATCTCCCAATGCTTATGTCACACCAAACTGACTCAATACTGCACTGTCCAGCGATGTCGACTGGCTTCACTTCCTTGGTTTTTATGTGTTTCTTAACTAATAGCATAACCCCTCCCCCCTTCCTATCCTGTCTATCCTTTCTGTAGACGTTGTACTCCCCAAATTGCAGTTCTGCATCCCTTATATCTGTGTGACACCACGTCTCTGATATCCCAACAATATATGACTTTGATGTTTTGAGCAATACCTCAAATTCATCAAATTTATTTACTAAACTCCTAGCATTGGTGTACACGCAAGTATACCTGCACCTGTTTCTATTCTTAGCTACCCTAACACAACCCATGTGTTTACTTGTACCGCAATGGCTCCCAGCAGTCTCTGAAATATCATGCATCTTGTTTTTCAGGCTTCTGCTCATTCTAATAGAAGTAGTGCAAGAATCTCTTTCACCTCTGCCAGTGGCTACTGTCAATCTATTGGTCTTTGTCTCCCCCCAAGCTAGCAGTTTTCCGACCCACCTAACACTGCCTCGATAGCATCAGCAAATATTCTTGCACCCTTTCTATTTAAGTGTATCCCATCCCTGTAGAAGCAATCTCTCCTGTTAACAAGTACAGTCCAGGCTGAAAAAAAATTCTACCCCTTGAGCCTTGCACAATCTTTCCAGGGCCGAATTGATCGACAAGGCTCTCATCATATACTCCCTCCTATTGTGTCTGGGCAGAATTGCAGACACTTTCAAATTCAACCCTAATTCTCGGCTTTTGTTCAACAGTGACCTGTACTTGTTAAGTAATTCTGCCGGTCTCCTACTCTTAATATTATTAGTGCCAACGTGTACAACTATATCACCTTTTGTTCCCTTAAAAGATGATATTCGCTCTACAACGTCATCAACCTTTGCCCCTGGCAGACATATCCTGGTCCTGTTCCACCTATCCTTTTTACAAAGCATGTTTCCCGTTTCCCTGACAATAGAGTCACCAACAACTACTAGTTCCTTCGGGACCAGTGCATTCTACCTTGGGGGTTGTCTCCGTGTCACGTGATGCCCAAGTGCAAGCTCTGGCGTTGATGTGGGCAGCTGAGAGCTTGATGCGTCCCTCACTTTAGTTTCTTCAAGGGCATCCACCCTGTCCTTCAAGCTCTCATATAGGCCCACAAGAACGCTGAGTTGTTGCCTAATATCGATACACTCCTTGCATCGCGCGCGCACACACAAAGACATCCCCCATGGCAGTATCATGTCCCGTACCCGATTGCTCTGCAAACATCAAGCAAACAGTGCATTTTATAAGGATGTGAGTCAGAGGACAACTGCCCCCCTCAGTTCTGCTCTGAGCCACAGCACTTCCATTAGCTTGAGCCTTTTGCTTTGCTGCTCTGGTCTGAGTCATGATTCTATTAATTTATTAATTAATTATGTTAAATATAATTAATTATATTATGTTTGTAATCTAAGTCGTTATATGTATTTATTTAAAAGTACAATTTAACTGCTAACGAAGTTCAACTAACGCTATCTAGTACGGTATATAACTATCGTATCACAAAGGCGGTGAATCGTTACGACGGTGAATCTACGGACACTTAACTTTACCGATACTTTTATGCAATTACAAGGCCGAGTAAAGAATAAATACACCAAATTAATCAGAAAATCACAAAATAATGTTATACTACTAAATTTAAATCAAAAGTTTTAGAAAAACAATAATTTCAAATCAATAAATAAGAAATAATCGCCTGAGGGGACATAGATTCAAATTGAGGAAAGACAGTTGTAGAATAACTGTGTGGAAATTTGCTATTAGCCAGCAGGTAGTCAATTGTTGTAAGAAACTTCTACCTGTTGTTGTGGAAGTTTATAGCTTAAATAAATTCAAGGAGGAGAAAATTTTAGAGGGAGGGAATGGAAGGGCCGTGCAGAGCCATTTTAGTACCTGAGGCAAGAATGAAAAATGCACCCTAGTGTTAAACATGGAAACTATTTAATCTTTCTTTTGGTGCCCCTTGCAGCTTTTAATCTAAGGGAAGAGCCTCGTTCGGCTAACCCTCACCACAACTCTGGGAAATAGATGTGTGAAATGTTTTTTTTTTTTTGGTAAATACTACATAAGCTTGCTTTCTTGCATCCTATGCCTCTACTATTACTACATAGACAACAAGTGTCCCAATATGATTCAACACCTTCCTTCTGCTGTTAATATAAGCATAGAAGACTGCTGTTTTTCTTTGCTAGAGACTTCTCATAATCTGCCTCAACTTGCCTAACCTCCTTTGTGACTTAATTACAGACTAATTTATATCTACCATAGACTTCAATGGTAGATATAAATGCATCCCATGCACGTTTCTTCTCTGCAATGTGTCTCAATAGTTCATCTAACGTCCATTTCATTCTAAGCATTGAACAGTATTTCTGGTTGGTATGAAAAGCCTTCTTTG
Organism: Mastigoproctus giganteus; assembly: GCF_048544385.1. Classification (NCBI taxonomy): domain Eukaryota; kingdom Metazoa; phylum Arthropoda; class Arachnida; order Uropygi; family Thelyphonidae; genus Mastigoproctus; species Mastigoproctus giganteus. The sequence goes on along the minus strand of NC_143575.1, from coordinate 277,793,179 downwards.
ATTACTTCCCATTTTGAATTTGCTGCTAGTAACATCATCAGTTATTCCCACTGCATGCAATTTAAAAACTAATTTATAATTACCATAGGCTTATGAAAGCAAAGGCCTTTCACTTTACCTTTGACAGTACTTATTATTATTATTATTATTGGCTACATGGCGCAAAGAAGCCTAAGACTTTTGCTGCACCAGCCAAAAAAAAAAAAAAATCTGAGTTACTCTGAGAGAGAGAGAGAGAGAGAGAGAGAGAGAGAGAGGTAAAAAGGAATCGCCAAGAAAGAGAAGAATAATGATATCCAGCTCAGGACCCTGGGTGTGCCAAGCCCATACTAACCAGATGTGAGCCCCTGGGGTTAAATGTCTTTAATTAAATTCCACATTTGTACACTGTGATCTCTGCCACCCAGTGGATCTTTTACCCTGCGGATTCTTAATGCATGAAGAGTCACTACTGACAACCAGATCAAAATTATTGATCTGGTTGTCAGCATCTCTAACAATCTGCTGTTCAAAACAGTCAACTAAGAAGATCCAAAAAACTCTTTCTAATGTGAAAGTGAACAACCCACAAATTCCAGTCAATATCTGGAAAGTTAAAATCCCCCATTATGAGGTATTCTGATTTGCTGGCCCACTATTTCTCTGTATCACTGTTTGGTATACTCATCGCAGTCATTAGGCCTATATAGGCTTAATGACTGTGATGAGTATACCAAACAGCTATTTTTTTTTCACTTATAAGCACAGTTTCCAGTGCTTATATCAACACCAAACTGACTCAACATTGCACTCATCACCCAAGTCAACTTGATGCATTGCCTTAGATTTAATATTCTTCCTAACTAAGAGCATAACCCCTTCATGCCTCCAATCCTTCCTGTATATATATTGCACTCCCCATATTCAGTATCACTTGTTGAAGTAACACCATATCTCCACTATTCCTACATCTGCATTTGATGATTTAATCAGTACTTCAATTCATCAAATTTACTTACAGTACTACTAGCATTAATGTACTTGCATTAATGTAATTAATGTACTTTTAGTTATCCTAACACTGCGTTATGATAACTAAGAGTAATTACATATTCCTTTTTCCATGACGACTCACATCATGGCCTGAAATGCCAGACACCCTGCTTTCCAGGCTGTTGCAGGTACTAATAGTAGCAATGTAAGAATCACTTTCAACTCTGCCTGCAGCTCTAGTTAAACTATTAATCTGTGTATCCCTCCCCAAGCTTTCAGTTTTCCAACTAACCAATCACTGCCTTGATAGCAACAACAAATATTCTTGCATCCCTTCTATTCTAGTATATCCCATCTCTGTAAAAACAGTTTCTCCTGTTAACACTAAACAACTCGGCACCTGTGCGGTGATCTGATTGAGGTGTTTAAGGCTTTGAATGGACTGAGTAAGCTCAATGGTGATGGGATTCTTCTTGTGGCGCAGACCACATGAGGGGTGGGGGCAAAAATTCAAATTGAGGAAGTTCATTGCTGGAACAAACTTCCATCTGTTGTGAAAGTTTACAGCTTAAATAAATTCAAGGAAGAACTAGACAAACTATTGGGGGAATGAATAGGTGAAATGGGAAGTGTCTTTTTTTTTTGGATGTTGATGCATAAGCTGCTAATGCTGACTAAGACAATGTAACCTTCACCACAGACTGACTAACTCAAGGTCAGTGCAAAAAACCTACAAAAGCTCATTCCAGTTAGACGGGATTCAAACCACGGCCTTTTCCACACAGGCTGGAAGAACAATTATAACCACTATGCCAGACATTGCGAGTTGCATGATGGACCCAGTTTATCTATGTGCAGGATCAACCAAGGCTTTCTTCCCTGTTTTCATCAATTCATTCATGTAATATAATTGGAAGAAAACAACATCCTTAATTCTATTCTTATTATTCTTATTCTAATGAAGAAAAAATATCAATATCCACAAATTAAAAACCTGGGTTTATATTACTATACTCACCTGTACCCATCCTGATTATTTGGTACAGCTGGAAGAGTTTCTGTTATGTCCTAAAAGGGATAAATTTATTAAGATAGCACATGAAGTTTATTACAATAATAACTCAAGTTAACATAACAATGTATGCTTGAAAAAAAACATTACATTAAATACTTATATATGATGAATGTACTAATAACTGAAAATTGAACAATTAAGTTTATCATCAGTAGTTTTTTTTTTTATACCTAATAACCAAAATACAAAAGATTTCAGACTGTGTGTCAGAAATCTTTTGTATTTTGGTAGCTAGATTTTGATTACTTTCTGCTGCCAATTTTTAGTGTAGATACCGCTTGCATTCATCACATTAGTAGGTGAAGTGTTTTTTTTTCTTTAGCATTATCAAAGGCACATGATGTAAGAAAGCAAGCTTATATAGCATCAACCAAAAAAAAAAAAAAAAAAAAAACCCTTATTTCACCCATCCAATCGCTCCAAATGTTTGTCAAGTTCTGCCTTGAATCTGTTTAAGCTATCAACTTCTACGACAGATGGAAGTTTGTTCCAGCAATCAACCACCCGCTGGCTAAAGGCAAACTTCCGCACATCTATCCTACAACCGTCTTTCCTCAATTTGAATTTATGCCCTCTCAGGCGATTATTCTGAGCAAGAGGAAGAATCCCATCCGCATTAAGCATGCTCGAACCATTCAAAGCTTTATATACCTCAATCAGATCACCACGCAGGTGCCTAGATTTTGTGCAAATTCTTTGATGAAGAATTTGCACAAAATTAAGTAGGAGAGAATTTTTCTCTCATTGTGGCAATAAAAATAAGCACATAAAGATTCTTTTAAATGATACTGATGAAAGCATATCAAGATTCAATTCTGTCCAGACACGATAGGGGGGACTTCATGATGAGAGCCTTGTCGATCAATTTGGCCCTGGAAAGATTGTGCAAGACTCAAGGGGTAGAATTTTTCTCAGCCTGGTCTGTGCTTGTTAACAGGAGAGACTGCTTCTACAGGGATGGGATACACTTAAATAGAAAGGGTGCAAGAATATTTGCTGATGCTATCGAGGCAGAGTTAGATGGGTCAGAAAACTGCTAGCTTGGGGGAGGGATACACGGATTATTAGATTAACAGTAGCTGCTGGCAGAGGTAAAAGTGATTTTTGCACTACTACTATTGAAATGCAATTGAGCAGCAGCCTGGAAAGCAAGGCAATGGGGATTTCCAGGACTGCTGGGAGACATAGTGGAACAAATAAATATATGGGCTGTGTTAGGGTAACTAAGAGTAGAAACAGGTGCATATATACTTGCATGTATACCAATGCTAGGAGTACAGTTAATAAATTAGATGAGCTTGAAGTGCTAGTCAAGACATCAAAGGCAGTGCTAGTCAAGCTTGAAGTGCTAGTCAAGACATCAAAGACATGTAACACCATGTTTCTGATATTGTTGGGATATCAGAAACATGGTGTTACACAGACATAAGCAGTGCAGAACTGGAATTTGGGGAATACAATTTTTACAGAAAGGATATACAGGCCAGAAAGGGAGGAGAGGTTATGCTGTTAGTTAAGAAACACAAAATCTAAGGAAGTGCATCCAATTGATGTTGGTGGACAATGCAATGTTGAGTCTGTTTGGCGTGACATAAACACTGGAAAAGGAAAAATGAGAGTAGGTGTGTGTTATAGGCCAAATGAATCTGATGAGTATAATAAGCAATTGTGCAGAGAAATAGAGTGGGCCAGTAAATCAGTGTCTTTAATTTCTCAGAGATTGACTGGAATTTGTGGATTAGTCACTCACACACTAGCAAGGCTTTTGTGGATTTATTGGATGATCGTTTTCTACAGCAGCATGCTCGGGAGGCAACTAGAGGGAGTAATACTCTTGATCTGATTATCAGTAGTGATTCTTCCTGCAACAAGAATCTGCAGATAAAGGAAACACTAGGTGGCAGTGATCACAGTGTGCTGAAATGGGATTTACTCAAAGAGGTAACTACCATCAAGGGTAAAGGGAAGCGTTTTTGCTTTTGTAAAGGTGACTACGGTGGTTTGAGACAGTATTTAAATTCTATACGGTGAGACCAACTGATGATGTTACCAACAGCAAATTCAAAATGGGAAGCATTCAAAGAATTAATCTTGGAAGCTACCAACAAAGAAATATTGTTCAAGATTTAGGCCTAAATGGATGTTAGATGAACTAATTAGACATGTGACAGAGAAGAAAAATTCATGGGATACATATAAGTTAACATGTGACACACAGAGGCCTATGATAGATATAAGCTGGTCTGTAACCAAGTTACAAATGAGGTTAGGTAGGCGAATGCAGATTACGAGAAATCTTCGGCAAAAGATGCAAAGAAACACAGCAAAGAGTTCTTTACTTATGCAAACTCTAGAAGGAAGGGGATGAATCAGATTGGTCCACTTGATATCAATGGTTCAACTGTTGATGATCCTGCTCAGGTAGTTAACAAACTAAATGAATATTTTGCATCTACATTCACACATGAGGAGTTATTCAGCGAGGGGGAATGCCAGAGGTGTATTCAACTCTGGCAGTAAGCTAGAGAATCTTGTAATAACTGAGAGTAACTTAAATAGAAAGGGTGCAAGAATATTTGCTGATGCTATCGAGGCAGTGTTAGGTGGGTCGGAAAACTGCTAGCTTGGGGGGAGACAAAGACCAATAGATTGACAGTAGCCACTGGCAGAGGTGAAAGAGATTCTTGCACTGCTTCTATTAGAATGAGCAGAAGCCTGAAAAACAAGATGCATGATATTTCAGAGACTGCTGGGAGCCATTGCGGTACAAGTAAACACATGGGTTGTGTTAGGGTAGCTAAGAATAGAAACAGGTGCAGGTATACTTGCGTGTACACCAATGCTAGGAGTTTAGTAAATAAATTTGATGAATTTGAGGTATTGCTCAAAACATCAAAGCAGATAATGTTGGGATATCAGAGACGTGGTGTCACACAGATATAAGGGATGCAGAACTGGAATTTGGGGAGTACAACGTCTACAGAAAGGATAGACAGGATAGGAAGGGGGGAGGGGTTATGCTATTAGTTAAGAAACACATAAAAACCAAGGAAGTGAAGCCAGTCGACATCGCTGGACAGTGCAGTGCTGAGTCAGTTTGGTGTGACATAAGCATTGGGAGATCAAAATTGAGAGTAGGAGTGTGCTATAGGCCTAATGACTCTGATGAGTATAATAAGAAACTGTACAGGGAAATAGAGTGGGCCAGTAAAGGCGACTACGATGGACTGAGACAGTATTTAAATTCTATACAGTGGGACCAACTGATGATGTTACCAACAGCAAATTCAAAATGGGAAGCATTCAAAGAACTTATCTTGGAAGCTACTAGGCTTTACATACCAACTAAGAAATATTGTTCAAGGTTTAGGCCAAAATGGATGTCAGATGAACTAATGAGGCATATGGCAGAGAAGAAAAATGCATGGGATACTTACAAATTAACACAAGACACAGAAGCCTATGACAGATACAAGTTGATATGCAACCAAGTTACAAAGGAGGTTAGGCAGGCGAAGGCAGATTACTAGAAATCCTTGGCAAGGGATGCAAAGAAAAACAGCAAAGAGTTCTTTACTTATGTAAACTCTAGAAGGAAGGGGATGAATCAGATTGGTCCACTTGATATTGATGGGTCAATTGTTGATGATCCTGCTCAGGTAGCTAACAAACTAAATGAATATTTGGCATCGACATTCACACATGAGGAGTTATTCAGCGAGGGGAATGACAGAGGTGTATTCAACTCTAGCAGTAAGCTACAGAATCTTGAAATAACTGGGAGTAAAGTGGAGGAGAAACTGTTGAAGATAAGCACAAGAAAGGCATCCGGGGTGGATGGGATCTATCCAGTTATATTAAAGGAGGCAGCAAAGGAAGTAAGCAAACCCTTAGCCATAATTATGAGAGCTTCCTTGGACTCAGGGGAGGTACCCATAGACTGGAAATGTGCAAATGTGACCCCAATTCACAAAGGAGGATCAAAGGCTGACACAAGTAATTATAGACCTGTGAGCTTAACTTCTGTTCCAGGAAAATTAATGGAGGCACTGGTTAAAGAAGCACTGCAGGATCATTTAGACAAGACTTCAGTTATAGCTCGGACACAGCATGGTTTTGTTAAGGGGAAGTCTTGCCTGACCAATTTGATTGGATACTATGATGCAGTCACAAAAGAACTGGATGCAGGGAATAGCTTTGATATTATATACTTGGATCTTAGAAAGGCTTTTGATACTGTTGCACATGGAAGTCTGCTACACAAATTGGAGCAGTGTGACATTGGAGGCAAATTGCTGCTATGGATAAAGGGGTGGTTGAGGGGCAGAAGACAGAGAGTGGTAATCAATGGACACTGCTCATCGTGGACTAATGTTATTAGTGGAGTCGCTCAGGGCTCAGTGTTGGGTCCATTATTGTTTTCTGTATTTATAAATGATACTGATGATGGTATATCAAGCTTAATGTCCAAGTTTGCAGACGATACAAAGGTTGGCAGGGTTGTCAAGGACACTACTGACACTATGCTGCTGCAACAGGATCTGGAAAGGTTGAGCAGATGGGCTGAGAGGTGGCAAATGAAGTTTAACATTGACAAATGTAAAGTACTACACATGGGAAACAGCAACCCCAGAGCAACGTATCAACTCTGTGGTACTACACTGACAGTGGTAGAGAATGAAAGGGACTTGGGGGTGGTTGTGCAGGCAGATATGAAGTTCTCTGAGCAGTGCAGACGGGCTGCAAGAGTAGCTCATGGAGTATTGTCAATGATATACAGGAATTTTTCCAGCAGGGATAAGGAGGTGATTATTCCATTGTATAAGGCAATGGTCAGGCCACACCTAGAGTACTGTATACAGGTCTGGAGGCCTCATTTCAAGAAGGATGTAGAGCTGCTGGAACGAGTACAGAGAAGGGCAACAAGATTAGTGAATGGAACAAAGGGGTGCTCTTACGAAGAAAGGCTTAAGTTTTGCAAATTACAGTGTCTGGAGACTAGGCACCAGCGAGGTGATCTGATAGAAGTGTATAAAGCCTTGAATGGTTTGAGCATGCTCAATGCTGATGGGATTCTTCCTCTAGCTCAGAAAAATCACCTGAGAGGGCATAAATTCAAATTGAGGAAAGACAGATGTAGGATAGACGTGCGGAAATTTGCCTTTAGCCACCGGGTGGTTGGTTGGTGGAACAGACTTCCATCCCTTGTGGTGGAGGTTGATAGCCTAAATAAGTTTAAGGCCCAGCTGGATAGGTATTTGGAACGAACAGAGGGGTGAAGTGGAAGTGGGTTTTTACTTTTTTTTTTTTTTTTTTTTTTGGCTGATGCTGCATAAGCTTGCTTTCTTGCATCAAATCCCTTTACTAATGCTAATAGTTTCAAGGCAGAACTTGACAAACATTTGGAGTAAGTGGATGGGTGAGGCACATGATGCTATACAAGCTTGCTTTCTTGCATCATGTGCCTTTGGTAATGCTAAATATGGATTTGTTAATGCCAAACTTCAGCTGCCAATTCTCAGCCCATTTGCCCAACTGATCTAGATCCAGTTGGGGCATCATACTTTACTGTCGTTAACAATCCTGCCAATCTTTGTATCATCTGCAAACTTGGACATTAATGCTGATATACCTTCATCAATATCATTTTAATCTAGGGGTCTCATATCTGGTGAGTATGGGCTTGGCACACCCAGGGTTCCGAGCTGGATATCATCATTCTTCTCTTTCTTGGTGATTTCCTTCTACTTTTGACTCTCTCTCTCTCTCTCTCTCTCTCTCTCTCTCTCAGGTTAACTTAAGAAACTTTTTTTTTTTTCCTGATGCAGCATAAGCCTCAGGCTTCCTTGCACCATATGGCTATTAATAATAATAATAATAATAATTGATGAATTCACAAAACAACAATAGGCCCAGCACCAAACCCTGGGGAACTCCACTAATAAAATTTCTTCACGAAGAGCAGTGTCCTTTGATTACCACTCTCTGTCATTCCCCACTCAACCATCTATTGTAGCAACTTATCCTTAATTAGCATTAGCATTAGTAGAGGCATTTGATGCAAGAAAGCAAGCTTATGCAGCATCAGCCAAAAAAAAAAAAAAAGTAAAATAAATAAATAAAAAATAACCACTTCCACTTCACCCCTCTGTTCGTTCAAAATACCTGCCCAGCTGAGCCTTAAACTTATTTAGGCTATCAACTTCCACAAAAAGGGATGGAAGTCTGTTCCACCTACCAACCACCCACTGGCTAAAGGCAAATTTCCGCACATCTATCCTACATCTGTCTTTCCTCAATTTCAATTTATGCCCTCTCAAGTGATTATTCTGAGCAAGAGGAAGAATCCCATCAGTATTGAGCATGCTCAAACCATTCAAGGCTTTGTACACCTCTATCAGATCACCTCGCTGGTGCCTAGTCTCCAGACACTGTAATTCGCAAAACTTAAGCCTTTCTTCGTAAGAGCACCCCTTTGTTCCATTCACTAATCTTGTTGTACTCTAGGTGTGGCCTGACGATTGCCTTATACAAGGGAATATTCACCTCCTTATCCCTGCTAGAAAAATTCCTATATGTCATTGACAATACACCATGAGCTACTCTTGCCGCCCGTCTGCACTGCTCAGACAACTTCATATCTGCCTGCACAACCACCCCCAGGTCCCTTTCATTCTCTACCACTGTCAGTGTAGTACCACAGAGTTGATACGTTGCTCTGCGGTTGCTGTTTCCCATATGTAGTACTCTACATTTGTCAATGTTAAACTTCATTTGCCACCTCTCAGCCCATCTGCTCAACCTTTCCAGATCCTGTTGCAGCAGCATAGTGTCAGTAGTGTCCTTGACAACTCTGCCAACCTTTGTATCGTCTGCAAACTTGGACATTAAGCTTGATATACCATCATCAATATCATTTATAAATAGAGAAAACAATAATATTAGTAAATTAATAAGAGGAGTTTACCTCAATATAGTACGTGGAACACTTCCGTATGATACCCTCCAGAAATTAGAACGGAAAAAACGAAAAAATCGACAACTTACCGGTACATTAAAGTAAAATATAAATAATTAAAGTAAAATATAAATAATTAAATAATCAATTTAACACAATTCAAAACAATTAAAATTCAAATTAACGCAATTAAAAGAATTAACGAAAAGTGTTCCACAAAAAGATGTATTTATTCAACAAGTTAACCAAGTAGTAAATGACATAAAAGAAACGCGACTTCCTAAATTGAATACACATGACAGTTCAGCTTTACGAGAACTTCGAGAAAATAAGGACATTATTATACAGAGGGCAGATAAAGGAGATACAGTGGTAATACTAGATAAACATGATTATATTAATAAGTTAGATTCAGTTGTGTCTGATACCTCCACTTATCGTGAAGTGGACCCGGCACTGTTTACCAATTTGGTCAATCAATACAATAAAACGTTAACCACATATCGTAAAAACGACTACATTACTACATTAGTTGAAGGAATTGAAGTCCAGAACATACAATATTCCTGCACTTTTTGGTCAGGTAAAATTACACAAGCCTGGATTTCCGATTCGACCTATTGTTTCCTACAGGAACTCGGCATTTTCAGCCTTAGCCACACATGTATATAATATTATAAAACCTTTTAGACAGGTTATACAATTTGGGATTAAGAATTACGATACATTATTTAATAATCTTAAAGACTGTAGACTCGGCGACAATGACAATTTATTCTCATTAGATGTTACCTCATTATATACGAATGTAAACGTTGAATACACATTAGATATTATTTGGGATATGTTAAATAAAAACTTGACACCGATTAATTAAAGGAAGCTGCCCATTAAGGAAATTTTTCACTTAATTAAACTATTAGCTGAGGCTAACTACATCACCTTTCGAGACAAGGTGTACAAACAAATTTTTGGATTACCAATGGGTTTGAGCCTGAGTGGCTTAATGTCAGAGATCTATCTCTCAACGATTGAGCAGATACATTTGACACCTTTTCGTCCCCGTATCACATACTATGGGAGGTATTTAGACGATGTTCTAGTTATTACTGATAGTAGTACTATCCAAGACATTTTACATTCGTTTAATAATATTCATTCTAGACTCAAATTTACATTGGAAAGGGAAGATACGGATACTAAGTCATTAAACTTTCTAAATTTCACGCTTACCCGTGACTCGAACAAAATACAATTTAGCATCTATCGAAAACACACAAACACCGGTATGCTTCTTCATTATAATAGCTACCACCCGTTCACCTACAAAAGATCGATTATCTTTAATCAATTTCTAAATGCCTATAAATATTCAACGACGGATTCTGCTTTGGACTCAGAAATACAAATATTAACTAGCAGATTCTTGAACAGGGGTTATCCCATTAACACAATAAATCGAATTAGGGTACAAGCTAAGGATAGGATAAAAAATACTACACCAATCAGCAATAGTAATATCAAAAAATACTTTATTTCTGTCCCATATGTTGAACAGTGGCACAAACAACTTAACAGATTCTTTAAAGATACCGAATTTAAAATTATAGCTAGGCCTATACGGAAGTTACACACTATACTGAACAATCGCTCGGTTCTTTCCGCGTTCGCAACACAAATTAATGATCTAGTATACAACATTTCTTGCGGTGATTGCGACTCGTCTTACCAGGGTTCGACGCGGTTTTCTCTTAATATTCGTGTAAATCAACACGAAGCCTCAGTTCGTGCTTCTCGGTCAGCAGCATCAGAATTAGCCTTTCATGCCATTAACGAAAAACATACTTTTTAATTTAACGAGGCCAAAATACTTAAAGTTCAACGTAATTATATGCGACTATTAATTGCAGAAACCGTTGAAATTAAATTACACGAGAATTCTGTTAATGTTCGGCGGCCATATTTGATCTCCGATGCGTGGACCTTTACGCGCATGCGCGAAGACATATAATCACTATTTAAGTTGCAGGTTTATCCTGATTCGGTAATTTTCATTCCTGTGATCACGACAGTCGGTCGAAAAGCATTGTCAGCTTCAGGAAGGAAAATCGTTTTGAATTTTTTCGTTAATTCTTTTAATTGCGTTAATTTGAATTTTAATTGTTTTGAATTGTGTTAAATTGATTATTTAATTATTTATATTTTACTTTAATTATTTATATTTTACTTTAATGTACCGGTAAGTTGTCGATTTTTTCGTTTTTTCCGTTCTAATTTCTGGAGGGTATCATACGGAAGTGTTCCACGTACTATATTGAGGTAAACTCCTCTTATTAATTTACTAATATAATTATCAACGTAGAACATATTGAGCATTACAGCTCTGATTCATACTATAGAAAACAATAATGGACCCAACACTGAGCCCTGAGGGACTCCACTAATAACATTAGTCCACGATGAGCAGTGTCCATTGATTACCACTCTCTGTCTTCTCCCCCTCAACCACCCCTTTATCCATAGCAGCAATTTGCCTCCAATGTCACACTGCTCCAATTTGTGTAGCAGTCTTCCATGTGCAACAGTATCAAAAGCCTTTCTAAGATCCAAGTATATAATATCAAAGCTATTCCCTGCATCCAGTTCTTTTGTGACTGCATCATAGTATCCAATGAAATTGGTCAGGCAAGACTTCCCCTTAACAAAATCATGCTGTGTCCGAGCTATAACTGAAGTCTTGTCTAAATGATCCTGCAGTGCTTCTTTAACCAGTGCCTCCATTAATTTTCCTGGAACAGAAGTTAAGCTCATAGGTCTATAATTACTTGTGTCAGCCTTTGATCCTCCTTTGTGAATTGGGGTCACATTTGCACATTTCCAGTCTATGGGTACGTCCCATGAGTCCAAGGAAGCTCTCATAATTATGGCTAAGGGTTTGCTTACTTCCTTTACTGCCTCCTTTAATATAACTGGATAGATCCCATCCACCCCGGGTGCCTTTCTTGTGCTTATCTTCAACAGTTTCTCCTCCACTTTACTCCCAGTTATTTCAAGATTCTGTAGCTTACTGCTAGAGTTGAATACACCTCTGGCATTCCCCTCGCTGAATAACTCCTCATGTGTGAATGTCGATTCAAAATATTCATTTAGTTTGTTAGCTACCTCAGCAGGATCATCAACAGTTGACCCATCAATATCAAGTGGACCAATCTGTTTCATCCCCTTCCTTCTAGAGTTTACATAAGTAAAGAACTCTTTGCTGTTTTTCTTTGCATCCCTTGCCAAGGATTTCTCGTAATCTGCCTTCGCCTGCCTAACCTCCTTTGTAACTTGGTTGCATATCAACTTGTATCTATCATAGGCTTCTGTGTCATGTGTTAATTTGTAAGTATCCCATGCATTTTTCTTCTCTGCCATTTGCCTCATTAGTTCATCTGACATCCATTTTGGCCTAAACCTTGAGCAATATTTCTTAGTTGGTATGTAAAGCCTAGTAGCTTCCAAGATAAGTTCTTTGAATGCTTCCCATTTTGAATTTGCTGTTGGTAACATCATCAGTTGGTCCCACTGTATAGAATTTAAATACTGTCTCAGTCCATCGTAGTCGCCTTTACGGAAGCAATAACCCTTCCCTTTAACCCCTAATGGTAGTTACCTCTTTGAGTAAATCCCACTTCAGCACACTGTGGTCACTGCCACCTAGTGGTTCATTTATCTGCAGATTCTTAATGCATGAAGAATCATTGCTGATAATCAAATCAAGAGTATTACTCCCTCTAGTTGCCTCCCGAACATGCTGATGTAGAAAACAATCATCCAATAAATACACAAAAGCCCTGCTAGTGTGTGAGTGACCAGCCCCCAAATTCCAGTCAATATCTGGGAAATTAAAATCTCCCATTATAAGACTCTCTGATTTACTGGCCCATTCTATTTCCCTGTACAGTTTCTTATTATACTCATCAGAGTCATTAGGCCTATAGCACACTCCTACTCTCAATTTTGATCTCCCAATGCTTATGTCACACCAAACTGACTCAACACTGCACTGTCCAGCGATGTCGCCTGGCTTCACTTCCTTGGTTTTTATGTGTTTCTTAACTAATAGCATAAACCCCTCCCCCTTTCTTATCCTGTCTATCCTTTCTGTAGACGTTGTACTCCCCAAATTGCAGTTCTGCATCCCTTATATCTGTGTGACACCACGTCTCTGATATCCCAACAATATCTGCCTTTGATGTTTTGAGCAATACCTCAAATTCATCAAATTTATTTACTAAACTCCTAGCATTGGTGTACACGCAAGTATACCTGCACCTGTTTCTATTCTTAGCTACCCTAACACAACCCATGTGTTTACTTGTACCGCAATGGCTCCCAGCAGTCTCTGAAATACCATGCGTCTTGTTTTTCAGGCTTCTGCTCATTCTAATAGAAGCAGTGCAAGAATCTCTTTCACCTCTGCCAGTGGCTACTGTCAATCTATTGGTCTTTGTCTCCCCCCATCTATGTTACCAGGAATGCCGCCCATCTATGTTACCAGGCAGTACTAGGTGGTAGATGACTCTCATCAACCGGTGCAATACTACCACTTTGCTTATTGGAGACTTGAAGTGGTGAAACCCGTGTTTAGTCTCTAGAGTTAAGCTCCGGTCAACCCTTCCCCATCTCTTCCATCATGCAGTATGATTGATGACTTTTGAGGTTATGATGAACATTGTGGCGAGATCCATTATTCATCACATTTCGAGGGCTCAGCTCTAAAATAGTGTTACAGTGTTCTCAGGCCAACCGCTAGTTAGTACACCAGACCGAACTTTTTTGGTAACTCTCTAGGAGACTTCTGGATCAGCTAGCGTATAATCTTGCTACCTCTACTCTGCCAGATTGTGACTGGAGGAGGAAGTCCGAGTAGTGTGTGTGTGTGGGAGGCCATTGTCGAGGCGAAGTGGGTATATTCTTACCATGTGTAGGCCATATCCAAAAATTTCATTACTTCATACAGCTTGTCCCAGCCACTTTTTCTTACTATTGAATACACCATGAATTATCAAACTAATAGAGCAAGCTTATCTGCGAAAAGATCTAAACCTCCCAAACACTTTCTAATTCATTTCACAAATATATGTGCTCTCAATTCAAATTTCAATGATGTCAATTTCCACTTGCAGTCTGCAAACCCCATGTGCTTTTTCTTGACAGAATCTCAGTTATCAGTTGATTCAACTACTGCTCATCTCAGATACCCAAATTATTCGCTGTATGATTCCTTTCTCCTTAAAGGTGGTACTTGTGCACATATCCGTTCTGATATTCCCTGTCAGGGACTTGGTAATTAGGAATCTCTTGTCTTCAATCTTCTCTGGCTTAAAATCTCTCTCTCTACCTCATGGTATCAAATTCATCTGTTGTTTCTGCCGTTCTTGGAGCTCACTGACTTCCTCTCTTTGCAACTTGAATTTCTCCAGTCCAACTTTTCTAACAGTGAGATAATTTTCCTTGGTGATTTTAATGTTCACAACTACAGCTGGCTTCCGTTTTCTAGTCACACCGACCCAGTTGGTTGAGATGCTGAGGCTTTTCCAATTACTAATGACTTTGCACAGATTGTCCATTTACCTACAAGAATACCGGACAATCCTAATCATACAGCCAACACGCTTGTTCTTTTTCTCACAAACAACACTTCTTCTTCAGTACACGTTCGAAGTGAGAGGTCCTTTAGGCACTTCAGATCACAACTTGGTGATTGTCTCTTCCCCAATGGAGCCTTAATCTCATGGTTATTCCCAACCTCGTGTTGTTGGGCATTACAAGAATGCAAAATGGGATGACCTGCGAGATTTCTTTTCTTCTTTTCCTTGGTTGGATTACTGTTTCAAAACTCCTGATGTCAACGTTTGATCAGATTGTGTCAGTGTAATTATTCTTGCAAGAATGGAATCCTTTATCGCACACTCCACTTTAAAATCTCGTCCTTTATCTAAACCTTGGTTTTCAAATAAATGTACTAAGGCTGTTCAAGAGAAGAACATTAGATGGTATATCAAGCTTGATATACCATCATCAATATCATTTATAAATACAGAATGATATTGATGATGGTATATCAAGCTTATAGAGTCTTGTCAATGATATATAGGAATTTTGCTAGCATCGACAGGGAGGTGATTATCCCGTTGTACAAGGCAATTGTCAGGCCACACCTAGAATACTGTGTACAGGTCTGGAGGCCTCATTTTAGGAAGGATGTAGAGTTGCTAGAACGAGTACAAAGAAGGGCAACAAGATTGGCATTAGCATTAGCATAGGCATTTGATACAAGAAAGCAAGCTTATGCAGCATCAGCCAAAAAAAAAAAAAACCCACTTCCACTTCACCCCTCTGTTCGTTCCAAATACCTGTCCAGCTGGGCCTTAAACTTATTTAGGCTATCAACCTCCAGCACAAGGGATGGAAGTCTGTTCCACCAACCAACCACCCGGTGGCTAAAGGCAAATTTTCTCACGTCTATCCTACATCTGTCTTTCCTCAATTTGAATTTATGCCCTCTCAGGTGATTTTTCTGAGCTAGAGGCTAATGCTAATGACCTGCGAGATTTCTTTTCTTCTTTTCCTTGGTTGGATTACTGTTTCAAAACTCCTGATGTCAACGTTTGATCAGATTGTGTCAGTGTAATTATTCTTGCAAGAATGGAATCCTTTATCCCACACTCCACTTTAAAATCTCGTCCTTTATCTAAACCTTGGTTTTCAAATAAATATACTAAGGCTGTTCAAGAGAAGAACGTTGCATATCATAATTGGCTTGTTTCTAATTCTTCAGTTTCATTTTCTCCCTACACCAAAGCACGCAACAATTGTAAAGCAGTTATTAATCAGTCCAAACTAGAGTTTGAACAGGCTAAGAGTAGTAATCTTGCTTCTTAAGGGGTAGAATTTTTTTCAGCCTGGACTGTACTTGTTAACAGGAGAGATTGCTTCTACAGGGATGGGATACACTTAAATAGAAAGGGTGCAAGAATTTTTGCTGATGCTGTCGAGGCAGTGTTAGGTGGGTCGGAAAACTGCTAGTTGGGGGGGGGATACAAGGACTAATAGATTAACAGTAGCCACTGGCAGAGGTGGAAGTGATTCTTGCACTGCTTCTATTCAAATGAGCAGAAGTCTGAAAAACAAGATGCAGGATATTTCAGAGACTGCTGGTAGTCATTGCGTTACAAGAAAACACATGGGTTGTGTTAGGGTAACTAAGAATAGAAACAGGTGCATGTACACCTGCGTGTACACCAATGCTAGGAGTTTGGTAAATAAATTTGATGAATTTGAGGTATTGCTCAAAACATCAAAGGCAGATATTGTTGGGATATCAGAGACGTGGTGTCACACAGATATAAGTAATGCGGAACTGGAATTTGGGGAATACAATGTATATAGAAAGGATAGACAGGACAGGAGGGGAGGAGGGGTTATGCTATTAATTAAGAAACACATAAAGTCAAAGGAAGTGAAGCCAGTTGACATCGATGGACAGGGCAGTGTCGAGTCAGTTTGGTGTGACATAAGCATAGGGAAATCAAAATTGAGAGTAGGAGTGTGCTATAGGCCTAATGACTCTGATGAGTATAATAATATATTGTACAGGGAAATAGAGTGGGCCAGTAAATCAGAGAGTCTTATAATGGGGGATTTTAATTTCCCAGATATTGACTGGAATTTGTGGGTTGGTCACTCGCACACTAGCAAGGCTTTTGTGGATTTATTGGATGATTGTTTTCTACATCAGCATGTTCGTGAGGCAACAAGAGGGAGCAATACTCTTGATCTGATTATCAGTAGTGATTCTTCATGCATTAAGAACCTGCAGATAAATGAACCACTAGGTGGCAGTGATCACAGTGTGTTGAAGTGGGATTTACTCAAGGAGGTAACTACCATCAGAGGTAAAGGGAAGGGTTTTTGTTTTCGTAAAGGCGACTATGATGGTCTGAGACAGTATTTAAATTCTGTACAGTGGGACCAACTGATGATGTTACCAACAGCAAACTCAAAATGGGAAGCATTCAAGGAACTAATCTTGGTGGCTACCAGGCTTTACATACCAACTAAGAAATATTGTTCAAGGTTTAGGCCTAAATGGTTGTTAGATGGACTAATGAGACATGTGGCAGAGAAGAAAAATGCATGGGATACATACAAATTAATGGGTGACATGGAAGCCTATGATAGATATAAGTTGGTCTGTAACCAAGTCACAAAGGAGATTAGGCAGGCAAAGGCAGACTACGAAAAATCCTTGGCAAAGGATGCAAAGAAAAACAGAAAGGAGTTCTTTACATACTTGAACTCGAGAAGGAAAGGGATGAATCAGATTGGTCCACTGGATATTGATGGTTCAACAGTTGAGGATCCTGCTCAGGTGGCTAACAATCTAAACGAGTATTTTGCATCTACATTCACGCATGAGGAGTTATTCAGGAAGGAGAATGATGAAGGTAAAGTAAACATTGGCAGTGAGCTGGATGATTTTGTAATAACTGAGAGGAAAGTGGAGGAGAGATTGTTGAGGATAAACATAAAAAAGGCACCTGGGGTGGATGGGATCTATCCAGTTATATTAAAGGAGGCAGCAAAGGAAGTATGCAAACCCCTAGCCATAATTATGAGAGCTTCTTTGGACTCAGGGGAGGTACCCATAGACTGGAGATGTGCAAATGTAACCCCAATTCCCAAAGGAGGATCAAAGGCTAATACAAGTAATTATAGACCTGTTAGTTTAACTTCTGTTCCAGGTAAATTAATGGAGGCACTGGTTAAAGAAGCACTGCAGGATCATCTAGACAAGAATTCAGTTATAGCTCAGACGCAGCATGGTTTTGTTAAGGGCAGGTCTTGCCTGACCAATTTGATTGGATACTATGATGTAGTCACAAAAGAACTGGATGCAGGGAATAACTTTGATATTATATATTTGGATCTTAGAAAGGCTTTTGATACTGTTGCACATGGAAAACTGCTGCACAAATTGGAGCAGTGTGGCATTGGAGGCAAATTGCTGCTATGGATAAGGGGATGGTTGAGTGGCAGAAGACAGAGAGTGGTAATCAATGGACACTGCTCAACGTGGACTAATGTTATTAGTGGAGTTCCTCAAGGTTCAGTGTTGGGTCCATTGTTGTTTTCGGTGTTTATGAATGATATTGATGATGGGATATCAAGTTTAATGTCTAAGTTTGCAGATGATACAAAGGTTGGCAGGGTCGTTAAGGACACTACTGATGCTATGCTGCTGCAACAGGATCTGGAAAGGTTGAACAGATGGGCTGAGAGGTGGCAAATGAAGTTTAACATTGACAAATGTAAAGTACTACATATGGGTAACAGTAACCCCAGAGCAATGTATCAACTCTGCGGTACTACACTGACAGTGGTGGAGAATGAAAAGGACCTGGGGGTAATTGTGCAGGCAGATATGAAGTTCTCTGAGCAGTGCAGACGAGCTGCAAGAGTAGCTCATGGTGTCTTGTCAATGATATACAGGAATTTTTCTAGCAGGGATAAGGAGGTGATTATTCCCTTGTATAAGGCAATGGTTAGGCCACATCTTGAGTACTGTATACAGGTCTGGAGGCCTCATTTCAAGAAGGATGTAGAGCTGCTGGAACGGGTACAGAGAAGGGCAACAAGATTAGTAAATGGAACAAAGGGTTGCTCTTACGAAGAAAGGCTTAAGTTTTGCAAATTACAGAGTCTGGAGACTAGGCACCGGCGAGGTGATCTGATAGAGGTGTATAAGGCTTTGAATGGTTTGAGCATGCTCAATGCCAATGGGATTCTTCATCTTTCTCAGAATAATCACCTCAGAGGGCATAAATTCAAATTGAGGAAGGACGGATGTCGGATAGATGTGCGGAAATTTGCCTTTGGCCAGCGGGTGGTTGGTTGGTGGAACCGACTTCCATCACTTGTTGTTGAAGTTGATAGCCTAAACAAATTTAAAGCTCAACTGGACAGGTATTTCGAACGAACGGAGGGGTGAAATGGGAGAGGGTTTTTTTTTTTTTTTTTTTTGGCTGATGCTGAATAAGCTTGCTTTCTTGCATCATATGCCTCTACTAATGCTAATGCTAATGCTTGCCCTAATGATAGCCGAGCATTCTGGTCTCTTGCCAAAGATATTGGCAGCAACTTTTCCCATCTCTGCTCCCACCTCTGTTCAAACCAGATGGTTCTGTTGTCACGTCAGCCAACGATAAAGCTGACCTGCTAGCATACCATTTTTCTTCCTACTCATGTATGAATGATCTTGGAAAAACACCTCCCACCATTCCCAACATGCTCCATTCAATGCCTCTTGTGGTCTTCCGTCAAAAGGATGTCAGAAGGATTTTGACAAATCTTGATGCTAAGAAAGCTCTAGGTCCTGATGGTATTTCTCCACTTGTCCTCTAAACCTGTGCTCCTAAAATTACTCCTATTTTTGCTGCCTTTTTTGACTTTCTTATTCCAAAGGTGTTTTTCCTTCTGCTTGGAAATTTGCTCATATCCATCCAGTTCCTAAAAAGGGTGACAAATCCCTCCCATCCAAATATCGTCCCATTGCAATTACTTCTACTCTTTCTAAAGTAATGGAGAAATCAATTAACCGCCAACATTTAAACTACCTAAAATCTTCCATCGGATCAACAATCGCCAGTATGGATTTCGTCAATGTCGATCCATTGGTGATATTCTGGCTTACGTTATCCGTTTATAGACTAATTCAATGGAAAGGTTGGGTGAAACACAAGTAGTTGCTCTTGGCATCTCAAAGGCTTTCCACCATGTTTGGCTTAAAGGTCTTCTAAAGAAACTTCCATCTTATGGTATTTTCCAACTGTTTTTTGTAATTGGTTATCCAGATTTCTCTCTGATCACTCACTGAGGATGATGGTAGATGGCTGTCTGTCTTCTAACTTCTCCGCTAATGCCGGTGTCTGCCAAGGTTCAGTTCTTTCCCCCACTCTTTTCCTCTTGTATATTAATGACCTTCTTCCATTGACTTGAAATCCTATCCATAGTTTTGCCGATGATAGCACATTGCATTCCACCTTCCATTTTGAGAAACCTTGCCTTGCTCAATCAGCTTCAACTTTTTGAATATCCACTACCAATTCCTTAAATGGGTAGTGGATATTCACGTTACCAAACAATTGGTAACGTGAATATAAATAATTGGCAAATAATTCATATTTGCCCCACTGGAGAACTACTCCAGGTAATTCTCCAGTGGTGCAAAGACAACTTAGTTGATATCAATCCTTCTAAAACTCCGTCTTCTCTTATATCTAGCAAAAAGGATTCTTCTGCTGCTATGCTTATCTTTGGTTTCACTGATTTTAGGCAAAATGATATATCTCTTTTGGGAATTACACTGACTTTTAATCTCTCTTGGCACAAGAAAATTACAAATATTGCTTCCTCTGCATCTAAAAAACTTGGTTTTCTCTTTCGCTCTCGGCGTTACTTTCCTTCCAAACAGCTGCTCACTCTGCATAAATCGCAAACCCGCCCTACCATGGAATATTGTTCCCACATCTGGGGTGGTGCCCCCAAAACCTCTCTCAGGCTTCTTGATTCCATTCAGAAGAGGGCACTTAGGTAAATTAATGATTCATCTCTAACAGTCTCTCCACTCGCTGTCTCAGAAAACAGCAGTTGAATGAATAAACGAAAAAGACGAAAAGTTGGTTCTGTGAGTTTGACAGTAAATGGATGTTGGCTGGGAGCGCCACATATACGGGTTGTTTTGAAAGAGAGAGAAAGCAGGAATTATAGAAGCCAATTCAGAAGAACAGTGCCCATGGAAGTATCTGTAGAAAAGGCATGCAGCAAAAACAGTACATCTATAAGACAACGAGTGGAGAGACTCTGTCTCAAAATGGAAAGTAATGTGCTATCATCGGCAAAACTATGGATAGGATTTCGAGTCAATGGTAGAAGGTCATTAATATACAAGAGGAAAAGAGTGGGGGAAATAACTGAACCTTGGGGGACATCAGCATTAGTGGAGAAGTTACAAGACAGGGAGCCATCTACCATCACCCTCCTCAGTGAGTGATCAGAGAGAAAACTGAATAACCAATTACAAAAAACAGTAGGCAAACCATAAGATGGAAGCTTGTTTAGAAGACCTTTATGCCAAACACGATCGAAAGACTTTGAGATGTCAAGAGCAACTGCTTGTGTTTCACTGAACCTTTCCATTTCCATTTGATTTAGTCCACAAATGGGTAACGTAAGCCAGAATATCACCAGTGGATCGACACCAACGGAATCCATACTGGCGATCGTTGATCAGATGGAAGGTTTCTAGGTAGTTTAAGAGTTGGCGGTTAATTGATTTCTCCTTTCCTTTAGAAAGAGTAGAAGTAATTCCAATTGGGACGATAATTAGATGGGAGGGATTTGTCACCCTTTTTAGGAACTGGATGGATACGAGCAAATTTCCAAGCAGAAGGAAAAACACCTTTGGAATAAGAAAGTGAAAAAAGGGGGCAAAAAACAGGAGTAAGTTCAGGAGCACAGGTTTTGAGAACAACTGGAGAAATACCATCGGGACCTGGAACTTTCTTAGCATCAAGATTTGTCAAAATCCTTCTGACATCCTTTTGACGGAAGACCACAGGAGGCATTGATTGGAGCGCGTTGGGAATGGTGGGAGGTGTTTTACCAAGATCATTAATACATGAGTTGGAAGAAAACTCACTGTGTGACATAACCATTGCGTTATACCACAGAATAATTACCTCCATGTTCCTGCTGGTAAAATTCCTGTGTGTGTGTGTATATTTATATATACATCATTGGGACAACCCATGAGCCATCCAAGCAGCCTGCCTGCACTATTTGGTGAACTTCATGTTGTACCGTACAATTTCCCCACGTCTCTTTCATTTTCCACTATTTTGGGTGTGGTACCCAATTGGAATGGCATATGTTATTCTAGGATAAATGCTGTTTATATACAATATCCTGCATTTATCAGTATTAAACTTCAATTGCTGCTTTTCAGTTCATCATTCCAATTTTTCTATTTCTTGTTGCAGTAGTATGTTTTGATTTCTGTCATTGATTATCATTTTTGTCATTAATTGTCTTTGATTTCTGTCACCCTGCCAATATTTGTATCATCTGTAAACTAACACAATAAGCTTCATATGCCTTCATTCATATCATGTTCAACTCAAGGAAGGATCAGACATTGTCGGGGGGGGGAGATGTACTGATGAGATGGACAGTGTTATTTTTATTTTTTAGCTGATGCTGTATGATTCTGCTTCCTTACAACATTTAAACCTCTGCTTCTTCTACTTCTGATTCTCTCTCAAAGACTCAAATATCTTAATTAGATCAGTAGCATAATAGATAGAAGAGTATTAGAGAAGATATTTGCCATAAAGTGCAATTAAGCCACAGGCTTTTGCTGCACCAGCCAAAAAAAAAAAAAAAAAAAAAATTTGAAAAAAGATAGATGGTAGCAGAGAAGTGGTAGGATCGAGGCTACAGTGAGTATCTAAAACTCTTCATTGGTTAGTTTTTGAAATAATATTGAGTTTTTCTTTTTATTTTAATATATTGAACTGTAGTTAATATATAGTTTGAATTCCTATAGTCACGTAGGTTAGTTTATTTCTGTATTTAGTTAAGTAGCTGTAAAGCTGCAGCTCAATATTATCAATATTTTGGCGGGAATTTCCAAACTTTCATTCGTTAGCTAAATTTAACTTTTTTAGTAATTTAATTTTTGCCAACAGTTTAATTTCTGTGATATTTTGTTAGCATAAATTCTATAATGTATTGTAAATTTTATTTCATAATCTTTGTAATGTTCAGATTTTACTTAAATTATGGTTGCTACAAGGTCCACTTACAATACAAAGTCCTGGGACATTGGGACTCAAATGGAAATGCCAAAAAGGCATTTTCTGAGTTGTGATTTCATCATTTGTACAGCCTGTGAGATGTATTCTAAAGCTGGTCTAGTAGACAGTTCTAGCTCATCTGGTGATTCTTTTCTTTGCAACTGATGTAATGAGTGTATCGATCTCAAATTACAACTTTGTGTATTACATGAAGAATTCGAGTCACTGAAAAAAGAGTGCTTCCTCTAGAGAAGAAAACATGCTTTCCTCCTTATGTAGGTAACCATTCAGCTGACATTTGAATTTCTTCAAACTATTAGCCTTGACTAAATGCAGGGGCAACTTGTTCCAGTAATGAACAACTGGTTGGCTAAAAGAAAATTTCCTACAATCTAGATTAAACCACTTCACCTATAATTTGAATTTATGGCCCCTAGTTCTGGAATTTTTTATAACAATGAAAATTCTGCCTCCATTCATTTTATTAGCCTTGCTCAGAGCCTTTTGGCATTAGCATTAGTAGAGGCATATGATGCAAGAAAGCAAGCTTATGCAGCATCAGCCAAAAAAAAAAAAAAAAAAACACACTCCCATTTCATCCCACCATTCTTTCCAAATGCCTGTCCAGCTCAGCCTTAAATTTATTTAGGCTATTAGCTTCCACAACAAAAGATGGAAGCCTGTTCCACCAATCAACTACCCGCTGGCTAAAGGCAAATTTCCGCACGAAGAATCCCATCAGCATTCAGCTTGCTCAACCC
This sequence comes from Mastigoproctus giganteus, assembly GCF_048544385.1. Classification (NCBI taxonomy): domain Eukaryota; kingdom Metazoa; phylum Arthropoda; class Arachnida; order Uropygi; family Thelyphonidae; genus Mastigoproctus; species Mastigoproctus giganteus. Next base: position 277,769,509 of record NC_143575.1, on the reverse strand, counting down.
ATTCAAGGCCTTGTACACCTCAATCAGATAACCTCGCAGGTGCCTACTCTCCAGGCACTGCAATTTGCAGAACTTAAGCCTTTCTTGGTAAGAGCACCTATTTGTTCCTCTCACCAATCTTGTTGCCCTTCTTTGTACTCGTTCCAACAGCTCTACATCCTTCTTAAAATGAGGCCTCCAGACCTATACACAGTAATCTAGATGTGGCCTGACAATTGCCTTGTATAATGGGAATATCACCACCCTGTCCCTGCTAGTAAAATTCCTATATATCATTGACAGGACTCCATGACCAGCCCTGGCAGCCTGTCTGCACTGCCCAGCGAACATCATATTTGGCTGCACAATTACGCCCACGTCTTTTTCACTTTCCACTTCCCTGAGTGTAGTACCTCCCAGTTGGTACATTTCTCTTCGGTTATTGTTACCCATATGCAGCACTTTGCATTTGTCAATGTTAAGCTCCAGTTGCCATTTCTCAGCCCATTTTTTGCATTTGTCAATGTTTTAAACTCCAGTTGCCAACTTATCTAGATCCAGTTGGAGTAGCATACTGTCACATTTGTATCATCTGCAAACTTGCACATTAAACCTGATATACCTTCATCAAAGGGCCTCCGTAGCCGAGTGGGCAGGAGCAGGAGTGCAGTAGCACACGCTCTTTGAGTAGACCGGGGTTCAAGCCCCTGACTGCTGAATACGGTCGATCTGCCAACCCGCACTGGACCAGCGTGGCAGATTATGGTCCATTTCCCTCAGCATGAATTGTTGAGGAGGCTTCCACCCTGCAGTGGGTTGATAATGGCTGCACTTTACTTTTTTTTTTTTTTTTACCTTCATCAATATCATTCATAAATATACAAAACAACAATGGGCCCAACACTGAACTCTGGGGAACTCCACTAATAATATTTGTCCATGAAGAGCAGTGTCCGTTGATTACCATTCTCTGTTGTCTCCCACTCAACTATCCCTTTATCCATTGTAGCAGCTTACCCTTAATGCCATGCCCAACCAATTTGTACATAAGTCTTCCATGTGCAACAGTATCAAAAGCTTTCCTGAAATCCAAGTACAGTGGTACCTTGGTTTGCGAGCATAATTCGTTCCGGAAACGTGCTCGTAATCCAAAGCACTCATATATCAAAGCGAATTTCCCCATAAGAAATAATGGAAACCTAGATTATTTGTTCCAAAACTCAAAAATATTCATATACTGTAAAATTGATTAATACAAAATACATACATACCTTTTTATATTTTTAATATTTAAATTTAATATACATAAAGCAATCGAATTTATTAATTATTGGGTAGGACGACTTTCACTGTCACTAATGGAATCACTGCTATCTGTTGACTTTTGATTTTTGTGCGACTTTAACAAGGAAACTATCCAATGACACTTGCTTTTGCCTCCTTTTGAGGATTTCACGGAAATATGACATTGCATTGTCGTTAATAAGATTCATCGCTCGCACTGCCACAGCCTTACTCGGGTGGTGCTTTTCTACAAAATTTTGCGCTGTTTCCCACATTTTACACACCTCCCTAATCTCATTTGAAGAGAGGAATGTCTCCATTTTTTTTCTCCTCCTCCTCAGACGAGATCTCCTCCATAACCTCTTGCTGTTGCTTGCGATGCAGATCCATCAGTTCGTTGGGGGTAAACTCCTGACCATGCTCCTCCACCAGCTCTTGAATGTTGACCTTATTCACCTAAAGTCCCAAGGTCGTCCCCAAGGACACAATTTCATTGACAACTAGCAGCTCCTGTTCATGAGCAAACCCCTCAACGCAATCAGACCATAGTTTTCTCTAAGCAGAATTGAGGGTTCTCTTGGTGACCCCATCCCAGGCTTTATCGATGATCTTGAGGCAGTTTACGATGTGGAAATGCTTTTTCCAAAACTCTCGGAGGGTAAGGTTAGTTCCTTCAGTCACCTCGAAGCATCGCTGAAATAGTGCCTTGATATAAAACTTTTTAAAGTTCGAAATGACCTGCTGATCCATGGGCTGGAGTAATGGAGTAGTGCTGGGAGGAAGGAACTTGACCTTAATGAACTCGACCTTAATGAACTCAAATTCTTCTAGTAAGTCATCCTCAAGGCCTGGAGGATGAGTAGGAGCATTATCCATAACAAGCAAGACTCTGAGTGTTAGTTTTTTTTCTAAAAGGTATTTCTTCGCTGCAGGACCGAAGACCTCATTGATCCACTCAACAAACAAGATACGAGTGACCCAAGCCTTGCTGTTGGACCTCCACATAATGTTTAACTGGCTCTTCTGCACCTTGCATTTCTTGAAGGCTCGTGGATTCTCAGAATGATACACGAGCAGGGGCTTGACTTTGAAATCACCGCTTGCATTAGCACACAACAAGAGGGTGAGATGGTCTTTCATGGGCTTGTGACCAAGCATTGCATTCTCTTCTGCTGTAATGTAGGTCCTCTTTGGCATTTTTTCCGAAAAAGCCCTGTCTCATCACAATTAAAAACTTGCTGTGGCAGGTAACACTCGGAAACCATGAGCTTCTGGAACTCGGCAATGAACGTCTCAGCTGCCTTAGCATCCGAACTCGCAGCCTCTCCGTGCCTCACAACACTATGGATGCCACTTCTCCTCTTAAAGTTATCAAACCATCCCCTGCTCGCCTTGAAGCCTTCTTTGTTTTCTGTAGACGTACCTGGTAGTTTACTTATGAGGTCGGCATACAAGGCCTTTCCCTTCTCACAGATCAAGTTCTCAGTCACAGTATCACCTGCTAGTTGCTTTTCGTTTATCCACACCAAAAGCAACTTTTCTAAACCTTCCAGAATACATGGATGTTGCTTTGATATTCTCGAGACTCCTTTTGCTACATCTAGTCCCCGTAGTTCTTCTTTAATACTGTGCAAATCATTGACGTAGACTTCTTATAAAATCTTGCGATGGCGGCCACTTTCGTACCTTGTTCTTGCTTCCCGATGATTTCCTTCTTAACTTCTACCGTAACCATCTCCTTCTTCTTACCGCTATCCTTTTCGACCCTTTTCTTCATTGGGGCCATTTTCGTAGCGTACAGTTAATAAAATTAATGGCTGATGCTGCATAAGCTTGCTTTCTTGCATCAAATGCCTCTACTAATGCTAATGCTAAAGAACAGTCACTACATTTTAACACAAAATAAAAAAAATGCTTTACGCACATACACGTGGTCACAACACTAGCACGAATGTTGACTACAGTGTTGACTACAATGTTGACTCTACACGAATGAGGTATGCCGACTGAGACCAAGCATGTGAGATGATTACCCACAATCCCGATTAGCATGTGATCACATGATGCTCAGCAGAAAATTTTTAGGGAATAAAGCACAATTACAAAATGAGAAGGCACGGTTGATACACATAAACAAAGCTGCATGCGTGTAGCAACTGAATAAACAACACCGTAAAGGCAGAGATACACTATTAATACCTCATCATCAGCCATTTTCAATCCACTGCAGGATGAAAGCCTCTCCAGCAACTTTCCAGTTCCTTCTGTTCTGAGCACTGGCCATCCATTTACTACTGAAAAACTCATGAATTTCATCTATCCATCTCCGCCTTTGTCTTCCAGGTTTTCGTCTAGCTCCTCTTGGGTACCATTCTGTTATTTTCTTAGTCCATCTGTCATCATGTCTTCGAGCTATGTGTCCTGCCCAAGACCATTTTAGTTCTTTAGTTTTGATAAGAATGTCCTTTGAGTTTGCTGCCTAATCCATGTGTTTCTCTTCTTATCTAACAGTCTGATTCCCAATATAATTCGTTCCATTCTTTGCTGTGTAGTTCTCAGCTTCTCTTCCATTCTTTTGGTGAGTGCCCAAGTTTCACTTCCATAAGTCATGGTGGGGAGTATACACTGATTCATTATTTTACGTTTCAGACAAGCTGGGATATTGCGCTTCAGTATGTGACTATATTTCCTGAATGCTATCCATCCAAAATTTATTCTTCTCTTGATTTCCAGCCATTTATCATTATTACAGCTAATAACTTGTCCCAGATAAGTATATGACTCCACCTTTTCAATTGCTGCTCCTTCAATCATTAGCATTAGCATTAGTAGAGGCATTTGATGCAAGAAAGCAAGCTTATGCAGCATCAGCCAAAAAAAAAACCCACTTCCACTTCACCCTCTGTTCGTTCAAAATACCTGTCCAGCTGAGCCTTAAACTTATTTAGGCTATCAGACTATAACTGAAGTCTGTTCCACCAACCAACCACCCGCTGGCTAAAGGCAAATTTCTGCACGTCTATCCTACATCTGTCTTTCCTCAATTTGAATTTATGCCCTCTCAGGTGATTTTTCTGAGCTAGAGGAAGAATCCCATCAGCATTGAGCATGCTTAAACCATTCAAGGCTTTATACACCTCTATCAGATCACCTCGCTGGTGCCTAGTCTCCAGACACTGTAATTTGCAAAACTTAAGCCTTTCTTCGTAAGAGCACCCCTTTGTTCCATTCACTAATCTTGTTGCCTTCTCTGTACTCGTTCCAGCAGCTCTACATCCTTCTTGAAATGAGGCCTCCAGACCTGTATACAGTACTCTAGGTGTGGCCTGACCATTGCCTTATACAATGGAATAATCACCTCCTTATCCCTGCTGGAAAAATTCCTGTATATCGTTGACAATACTCCATGAGCTACTCTTGCCGCCCGTCTGCACTGCTCAGAGAACTTTATATCTGCCTGCACAACCACCCCCAAGTCCCTTTCATTCTCTACCACTGTCAGAGTAGTACCACAGAGTTGATACGTTGCTCTGGGGTTGCTGTTTCCCATGTGTAGTACTTTACATTTGTCAATGTTAAACTTCATTTGCCCCCTCTCAGCCCATCTGCTCAACCTTTCCAGATCCTGTTGCAGCAGCATAGTGTCAGTAGTGTCCTTGACAATCCTGCCAACCTTTGTATCGTCTGCAAACTTGGACATTAAGCTTGATATACCATCATCAATATCATTTATAAATACAGAAAACAATAATGGACCCAACACTGAGCCCTGAGGGACTCCACTAATAACATTAGTCCACGAAGAGCAGTGTCCATTGATTACCACTCTCTGTCTTCTCCCCCACAACCACCCCTTTATCCATAGCAGCAATTTGCCTCCAATGTCACACTGCTCCAATTTGTGTAGCAGTCTTCCATGTGCAACAGTATCAAAAGCCTTTCTAAGATCCAAGTATATAATATCAAAGTTATTCCCTGCATCCAGTTCTTTTGTGACTGCATCATAGTATCCAATCAAGTTGGTCAGGCAAGACTTCCCCTTAACAAAACCATGCTGTGTCTGAGCTATAACTGAAGTCTTGTCTAAATGATCCTGCAGTGCTTCTTTAACCAGTGCCTCCATTAATTTTCCTGGAACAGAAGTTAAGCTCACAGGTCTATAATTACTTGTGTCAGCCTTTGATCCTCCTTTGTGAATTGGGGTCACATTTGCACATTTCCAGTCTATGGGTACCTCCCCTGAGTCCAAGGAAGCTCTCATAATTATGGCTAAGGGTTTGCTTACTTCCTTTGCTGCCTCCTTTAATATAACTGGATAGATCCCATCCACCCCGGGTGCCTTTCTTGTGTTTATCTTCAACAGTTTCTCCTCCACTTTACTCCTAGTTATTTCAAGATTCTGTAGCTTACTGCTAGAGTTGAATGTACCTCTGGCATTCCCCTTGCTGAATAACTCCTCGTGTGTGAATGTCGATGCAAAATATTCATTTAGTTTGTTAGCTACCTGAGCCGGATCATCAACAGTTGACCCATCCATATCAAGTGGACCAATCTGATTCATCCCCTTCCTTCTAGAGTTTACATAAGTAAAGAACTCTTTGTTGTTTTTCTTTGCATCCCTTGCCAAGGATTTCTCGTAATCTGCCTTCGCCTGCCTAACCTCCTTTGTAACTTGGTTACATATCAACTTGTATCTATCATAGGTTGATAACTTACCATCTAAACATGGTTGATTGCTTACCACTTTCTTTAGGTTTCATTCGACGTGAGATGTAATTACAAAATGTAAATTTTGTGAGTGGCTGAATTGAATTAAAAAGAACAGTGATTTTACTATAATTATTGCAATTACTGTAATGATTTTACAGTAATTATCATGATGGTTTTACTGTAATGATTTGATTTTACCGTTACGTAAAATATCTGAAAAAGACAAGAGTCGATTTATGCTGCAAATATATGGTTAAAGCAAGTATTTTCAAACCGAAAAAGCGCAAGCCCATTTATAGACTGATACGATTACATACTACGCTACTTACTTAAAAGTAAAGCATGACAGAAAACTATAACGACCAAGCTGGCCCCGCCCTCTTGAGGAGCAAGAGGAAGTGTAAAAAAAAAAAAAAATTATATATCGGATTTATATTTTTATTAATTTTTTCATTCAAGGTGTTTGTTTATGCAGGGTAATGCACACACATCATTTCTACTACCAAGGTAGTTTTAATGCATCATTTTAATCACATATCTTATTGTGAATACCTTAACAACGAGTTGCACTGGTATTGCACTAACTCGAATCTCCACGTATTTGCAGGGAGATCTGATTGATGTGTTTAAAGCTCGAGTGGATTCAGTAAGCTGAATGTAGTAATAGTAGTAGTAGTGGCATGTGATGCAAGGAAGCAAATGTATGAGCTTATGTAGCATCAGCCAACAAAAAAAAAAAAAAAAAAAAAAAAGAAATCACACCATTCTCTCCGCTTGCCTGTCCAGTTCCGCCTTAAATTTATTCAAATTATCAACTTCCACAACGACAGATGGAAGTTTGTTCCAGCAATTAACCACCCGCTGGCTAAAGGCAAATTTCCGCACATCTATTCTACATTTGTCTTTTCTTAATTTGAATTTATGCCCCCTTAGGTTCGTAATCTGAACAAGTGGAAGGATCCCATCAGAATTCAGCGTGCTCAACCCATTCAAGGCTTTATATACCTCAATCAGATCACCGCGCAGGTGCATAGCCTCCAGCCACTGCAATTTGTAGAACTTAAGACTCTCTTGGTAAGAGGATTCCTTCATTCCACTCACCAATCTTGTTGCCCTTCTCTGTACATGCTCATGCAAATCTACATTCTTCCTAAAATGAGGCCTCCAGAACTGTATGCAGTACTCAAGGCATGGCCTCACCATTGCCTTATACAGAGAGATAATCACCTCCTTTTCCCTGCTAGCAAAATTCCTATATATCATTGACAAAACCCAATGACCTGCCCTGGCAGCCTGTCTGCATTGCTCAGAAAACTTCATATCTGCCTGCACAATTACTCCCAGGTCTTTTTCATTTTCTACCACCTTAAGTGTAGTACCACATAATTGGTACGTTTCTCTGGGGTTACTTATACCCATATGCAGTGCTTTGCATTTGTCAGGGTTAAACTTCAGTTGCCACTTCTTAGCCCATCTGCCCAAATTATCTAGAGCCTGTTGCAGTAGCACACTGCCATGACTGTCATTAACAACCCTGCCAACCTTTGTATCATCTGAAAACTTCTACATTAAGCCTGATATACCTTCATCAATATCATTGATAAATATACAAAACAACAGTGGACCTAACACCGAACCCTGTGGGACACAACTAATAACATTAGTCCAAGAAGAGCAGCACCCATTGATTACCGCCCTCTGTCTTCTCCCACTTAACCATCCTTTTATCCATTGTAGTAATTTACCCTTAATACCATTCTGCTCCAATTTGTGCAATAGTCTTCTATGCGCAACAGTGTCAAAAGCTTTCCTGAAATCCAAATATATTATATCAAAATTATTTTTTGCATCCAGTTCCTTTGTAACCACATCATAATATCCTATCAAATTTTTCAGACAAGACTTTCCCTTAACAAACCCATGCTGTGTCTCAATTATTGCTGCAGTCTTGTCTAGATGATCCTGCAATGCATCTTTAACCAGCGACTCCATTATTTTACCCGGAACACAAGTTAAACTAACTGGTCTGTAATAACTCGTGTCACCCTTCGATCCCCCTTTGTGAATTGGGGATACATTTGCACATCTCCAGTCCGTGGGAACCTCCCCTGAGTCCAAGGATGCTCTCATAATTATGGCTAAGGGTTTGCTTAGTTGCTTTGCCGCCTCCTTTAATATAACTGGATAGATCCCATCCACCCCAGGTGCTTTTCTTACGTTTAACTTCAACAATTTCTCCTCCACTTTGCTCTCAGTTATTACAAAATCATTAAGCACACTGCTGCAATTTGATAACCTTCTTCCATTTTCAAACTGTAATAATTCCTCACGTGTGAATGTAGATGCAAAATACTCATTCAGTTTGTTTGCTATCTGAGCAGGATCATCAACAGTCGAACCATCGATGTCAAGTGGACCAATCATATTCATCCCCTTCCTTTTAGAGTTTATATAAGTAAAGAAATCCTTGCTGTTTTTCTTAGCATCTTTTGCCAAGGATGTTAATGCATGTTAATGCAAAAGCCGAGAATTAGGGTTGAATTTGAAAGTGTCTGCAATTCTGCCCCGACACGATAGGAGGGAGTATATGATGAGAGCCTTGTCGATCAATTCGGCCCTGGAAAGATTGTGCAAGGCTCACGGGGTAGAATTTTTTTCAGCCTGGACTGTACTTGTTAACAGGAGAGATTGCTTCTACAGGGATGGGATACACTTAAATAGAAAGGGTGCAAGAATATTTGCTAATGCTATCGAGGCAGTGTTAGGTGGGTCGGAAAACTGCTAGCTTGGGGGGAGACAAAGACCAATAGATTGACAGTAGCCACTGGCAGATTCTTGCACTGCTTCTATTAGAATGAGCAGAAGCCTGAAAAACAAGATGCATGGTATTTCAGAGACTGCTGGGAGCCATTGCGGTACAAGTAAACACATGGGTTGTGTTAGGGTAGCTAAGAATAGAAACAGGTGCAGGTATATTTGCGTGTACACCAATACTAGGAGTTTAGTAAATAAATTTGATGAATTTGAGGTATTGCTCAAGACATCGAAGGCAGATATTGTTGGGATATCAGAGACGTAGTGTCAGACAGATATAAGGGATGCAGAACTGCAATTTGGTTAGTACAACGTCTACAGAAAGGATAGACAGGATAGGAAGGGGGGAGGGGTTATGCTATTAGTTAAGAAACACATAAAAACAAGGAAGTGAAGCCAGTCGACATCGCTGGACAGTGCAGTGAGGAGTCAGTTTGGTGTGACATAAACATTGGGAGATCAAAATTGAGAGTAGGAGTGTGCTATAGGCCTAATGACTCTGATGAGTATAATAAGAAACTGTACAGGGAAATAGAGTGGGCCAGTAAATCAGAGAGTCTTATAATGGGAGATTTTAATTTCCCAGATATTGACTGGAATTTGTGGGTTGGTCACTCACACACTAGCAAGGCTTTTGTGGATTTATTGGATGATTGTTTTCTACATCAGCATGTTCGGGAGGCAACTAGAGGGAGTAATACTCTTGATTTGATTATCAGCAGTGATTCTTCATGCATTAAGAATCTACAGATAAATGAACCACTAGGTGGCAGTGATCACAGTGTGCTGAAGTGGGATTTACTCAAAGAGGTAACTACCATTAGGGGTAAAGGGAAGGGTTATTGCTTCCGTAAAGGCGACTACGATGGACTGAGACAGTATTTAAATTCTATACAGTGGGACCAACTGATGATGTTACCAAAAGCAAATTCAAAATTTGAAGCATTCAAAGAACTTATCTTGGAAGCTACTAGGCTTTACATACCAACTAAGAAATATTGTTCAAAGTTTAGGCCAAAATGGATGTCAGATGAACTAATGAGGCATATGGCAGAGAAGAAAAATGCATGGGATACTTACAAATTAACACATGACACAGAAGCCTATGATAGATACAAGTTGATATGCAACCAAGTTACAAAGGAGGTTAGGCAGGCGAAGGCAGATTACGAGAAATCCTTGGCAAGGGATGCAAAGAAAAACAGCAAACAGTTCTTTACTTATGGAAACTCTAGAAGGAAGGGGATGAATCAGATTGGTCCACTTGATATTGATGGGTCAATTGTTGATGATCCTGCTCAGGTAGCCAACAAACTAAATGAATATTTTGCATCGACATTCACACATGAGGAGTTATTCAGCGAGGGGAATGCAAGAGGTGTATTCAACTCTAGCAGTAAGCTACAGTTTCTTGAAATAACTGGGAGTAAAGTGGAGGAGAAACTGTGGAAGATAAACACAAGAAAGGCACCCTGGGTGGATGGGATCTATCCAGTTATATTAAAGGAGGCAGCAAAGGAAGTAAGCAAACCCTTAGCCATAATTATGAGAGCTTCCTTGGACTCAGGGGAGGTACCTATAGACTGGAGTTGTGCAAATGTGACCCCAATTCACAAAGGAGGATCAAAGGCTGACACAAGTAATTATAGACCTGTGAGCTTAACTTCTGTTCCAGGAAAATTAATGGAGGCACTGGTTAAAGAAGCTCTGCAGGATCATTTAGACAAGACTTCAGTTATAGCTCAGACACAGCATGGTTTTGTTAAGGGGAAGTCTTGCCTGACCAACTTGATTGGATACTATGATGCAGTCACAAAAGAACTGGATGCAGGGAATAACTTTGATATTATATACTTGGATCTTAGAAAGGCTTTTGATACTGTTGCACATGGAAGACTGCTACACAAATTGGAGCAGTGTGACATTGGAGGCAAATTGCTGCTATGGATAAAGGGGTGGTTGAGGGGGAGAAGACAGAGAGTGGTAATCAATGGACACTGCTCATCGTGGACTGATGTTATTAGTGGAGTCCCTCAGGGCTCAGTGTTGGGTCCATTATTGTTTTCTGTATTTATAAATGATATTGATGATGGTATATCCGGCTTAATGTCCAAGTTTGCAGACGATACAAAGGTTGGCAGGGTTGTCAAGGACACTAAGGACACTAAGCTGCTGCAACAGAATCTGGAAAGGTTGAGCAGATGGGCTGAGAGGTGGCAAATGAAGTTTAACATTGACAAATGTAAAGCACTACACATGGGAAACAGCAACCCCAGAGCAACGTATCAACTCTGTTGTACTACACTGACAGTGGTAGAGAATGAAAGGGACTTGGGGGTGGTTGTGCAGGCAGATATGAAGTTCTCTGAGCAGTGCAGACGGGCTGCAAGAGTAGCTCATGGAGTATTGTCAATGATATACAGGAATTTTTCCAGCAGGGATAAGGAGGTGATCATTCCATTGTATAAGGCGATGGTCAGGCCACACCTAGAATACTGTATACAGGTCTGGAGGCCTCATTTCAAGAAGGATGTAGAGCTGCTGGAACGAGTACAGAGAAGGGCAACAAGATTAATGAATGGAACAAAGGGGTGCTCTTACGTAGAAAGGCTTAAGTTTTGCAAATTACAGTGTCTGGAGACTAGGCACCAGCGAGGTGATCTGATAGAGGTGTATAAAGCCTTGAATGGTTTAAGCATGCTCAATGCTGATGGGATTCTTCCTCTAGCTCAGAAAAATCACCTGAGAGGGCATAAATTCAAATTGAGGAAAGACAGATGCAGGATAGACGTGCGGAAATTTGCCTTTATCCAGCGGGTGGTTGGTTGGTGGAACACACTTCCATCCCTTGTGGTGGAGGTTGATAGCCTAAATAAGTTTAAGGCTCAGCTGGACAGGTATTTTGAACGAACAGAGGGGTGAAGTGGAGGTGGTTTTTTTTTGTTTTTTTTTGGCTGATGCTGCATAAGCTTGCTTTCTTGCATCAAATGCCTCTACTAATGCTAATGCTAATGCTAATGCTAACTTGAGGGTGGATGGTTAAAGAATAAATGTGCGGAAGTTCGCCTTCATCCAGCGGATGGTTGATTTTTGGAATAGGATTCAACCTAATGTTGTGGGGTGGGTGGGTTGAATTAATTCAAGGACGAACTTGACAAATTCTTGGAGGATACAGAGAGGTGAACCGTTTTTTTTTTTTTTGTTCATGTTATATAAGCTTGCTTTCTTACATCATTTGCCATTATTATTACTACTACTCCTGCTTACTACTACTATTGCTGCGTAATTGGAGCAGGATTATTATTGGAGATAAATTTGATTTAAAATTATAAGTGTAGTTATTGAATATAAAAAAAAAAAATGTCACACAAGGTCACCTGGAAATTACTTCACCTACCCAAATACACTGCTCGAGAAAATTAACAGGATACGTAGAAAACTATTCTAATCATGCAGCTTCAGATGGTGTTTGGTAGTTGTTGGCGCATCAGCTTCTGTGGCCATAATGCACATCCCAAGATTTTTGCAGCACTTTGATCCAAGCCCGAGGCGGAATTCGAACCCGCGACCTTTAGGTTGCCAGGCAGGCACTTTACCCACCCGCTAGCCCGGTCGGCGCTTGAGATGAAACGGAACAAGATTTGGTATGACGATGTAATGAAGAGACAGCGAGAAACTCCGGACGGGTATAAGGGACATCTATTGGGATTCTTTAAGTTTTACCAAATATGTCACATTACAGAAGTCGACATAGAAAGCTCGAAAATATGGTCAGATGACATCAGTGTGGCATAAACAGGCTACACAAGCTTACCAAAAAAAACAAAAAACAAACTATTATTTTTAGGCCACCCGAATAAAAAAATTCATCTGCCGTGCTGCGTCATGTCTTTTAATTGCATGTGTTCTATGATCGATTTGTCTATTTGCTGGACGAAAAAATCCAAGTTTCTATGGGGAAAAAACCTTTCTAGCTATGCCTGAGACCGACTAACTCAGCCACATAGTGAAAAAAGCCAATTAAAGTTCTTCGCGTCATCGACGGGATTCGAACCCGGGCCATTTCCACCCCGTGTGGGGAGGACGGTGACGACACCACTGTGCTGCCTAGTTCTGCTCAGACACGATAGGAGGGATTATATATGATGAGAGCCTTGTCGATCAATTCGGCCCTGGAAAGATTGTGCAAGGCTCAAGGGGTAGAATTTTTTTCAGCCTGAACTGTACTTGTTAACAGAAGGGACTTCTTCTACAGGGATGGGATACATTTAAATATAAAAAGGGTGCAAGAATATTTGCTGATGCAATCGAAGCAGTGTTAGGTGGGTCGGAAAACTGCTAGCTTAGGGGATTACAAGGAATAATAGATTAACAGTAGCCACTGGCAGAGGTGAAAGTGATTCTTGCACTGCTTCTATGGGAATGAGCAGAAGCACGGAAAAAAAGATGCAGAATATATCAGAGACTGCTGGGAGTCATTGCGGTACAAGTAAACACATGGGTTGTGTAAGGGTAGCTAAGAAAAAGAACAGGTGCATGTATTCTTGCGTGTACACGAATGCTAGGAGTTTCTAGATAAATAAATTTGATGAATCTGAATTATTGCTCAAAGCATCAAAGGCGGATATTGTTGGGATATCAGAGACGTGGTGCCACACAGATATAAGGAATGCCGAACTGGAATTTGGGGAGCACAACGTCTACAGAAAGGATAGACAGGCTAGGAAGGGAGGAGGGGTTATGCTGTTAGTTAAGAAACACATAAAATCCAAGGAAGTGAAGCCAGTCGACATCGCTGGACAGTGCAGTGTTGAGTCAGTTTGGAGTGACATAAGCACTGGGAGATCAAAATTGAGAATAGGAGTGTGTTATAGGCCTAACGACTCTGACGAGTATAATAAGAAACTGTACAGGGAAATAGAGTGGGCCAGTAAATCAAAGAGTCTTATAATGGGGGATTCTAATTTCCCAGATGTTGACTGGAATTTGTCGGTTGGTCACTCACACTATCAAGCCTTTTGTGGATTTATTGGATGATTGTTTTCTACATCAGCATGTTCGGGAGGCAACTAGAGGGAGTAATACTCTTGATTTGATTATCAGTAGTGATTCTTTATGCATTAAGAATCTACAGTTAGAGGAACCACTATGTGGCAGTGATCACAGTGTGCTGAAGAGGTAACTACCATCAGGGGTAAAGGGAAGGGTTATTGCTTTCGTAAAGGCGACTACGATGGTTTGAGACAGTATTTAAATTATATACAGTGGGAGCAATTGATGATGTTACCAAAAGCAAATTCAAAATGGGAAGCATTCAAAGAACTTTTCTTGGAAGCTACTAGGCTTTACATACCAACTAAGAAATATTGTTCAAGGTTTAGGCCTAAATGGATGTCAAATGAACTAATGAGATATATGACAGAGAAGAAAAATGCTTGGGATCCATATAAATTAACACTTCACACAGCAGTCTATGATAGATATAAGTTGATCTGTAATCAAGTTACAAAGGAGGTAAGGCAGGCGAAGGGAGATTCCGAGAAATCTTTGGCAAATGATGCAAAGAAAACCAGCAAAGAGTTCTTTCTTATGTAAAGAAAGAAAGAAAGAAACCTGTGAGCTTAAATTCTGTTCCAGGAAAATTAATGGATTATGTAAAGAAAGAAAGAAAGAAAGAAAGAAATCTTAGTTATGTAAAGAAAGAAAGAAAGAAACCTGTGAGCTTAAATTCTGTTCCGGGAAAATTAAGGGAGGCACTGGCTAAAGAAGCACTGTAGGAACATTTAGACAAGACTTCAGTTATAGCTCGGACACAGCATGGTTTTGTTGAGGGGAAGTCTTGCCTGACCAATTTGATTGGATACTATGATGCAGTAACAAAAGAACTGGATGCAGGGAATAGCTTTGATATTATATACTTGGATCTTAGAAAGGCTTTTGATACTGTTGCACACGGAAGACTGCTACACAAATTGGAGCAGTGTGACATTGGAGGCAAATTGCTGCTACGGATAAAGGGGTGGTTGAGGGGGAGGAGACAGAGTGTGGTAATCAATGGACACTGCTCATCGTGGACTAATGTTATTAGTGGAGTCCTTCAGGGCTCAGTGTTGGGTCCATTATTGTTTTCTGTATTTATAAATGATATTGATGATGGTATATCAAGCTTAATATCCAAGTTTGCAGACGATACAAAGGTTGGCAGGGTTGTCAAGGACACTACTGACACTATGCTACTGCAACAGGATCTGGAAAGGTTGAGCAGATGGGCTGAGAGGTGGCAAATGAAGTTTAACATTGACAAATGTAAAGTACTACACATGGGAAACAGCAACCCCAGAGCAACGTGTCAACTCTGTGGTACTACACTGACAGTGGTAGAGAATGAAAAAGACTTGGGGGTGGCTGTGCAGGCAGATATGAAGTTCTCTGAGCAGTGCAGACGGGCTGCAAGAGTAGCTCATGGAGTATTGTCAATGATATACAGGAATTTTTCCAGCAGGGATAAGGAAGTGATTATTCCCTTGTATAAGGCAATAGTCAGGCCACACCTAGAGTACTGTACATAGGTCTGGAGGCCTCATTTCAAGAAGGATATAAAGCTGCTGGAACGAGTACAGAGAAGGGCAACAAGATTAGTGAATTGAACAAAGGGGTGCTCTTACGAAGAAAGGCTTAAGTTTTGTAAATTACAGTGTCTGGAGACTAGGCACCAGCGAGGTGATCTGATAGAGGTGTATAAAGCCTTGTATGGTTTGAGCATGCTCAATGCTGATGGGATTCTTCCTCTAGCTCAGAAAAATCACATGAGAGGGCATAAATTCAAATTGAGGAAAGACAGATGTAGGATAGACGTGCGGAAATTTGCCTTTAGCCAGCAGGTGGTTGGATGGTGGAACAAGCTTCCATCCCTTGTAGTGGAGGTTGATAGCCTAAATAAGTTTAAGGCTCAGCTGGACAGGTATTTTGAACGAACAGAGGGGTGAAGTGGAAGTGGGTTTTTTTTTTTTTTTTTTTGGCTGATGCTGCATAAGCTTGCTTTCTTGCATCAAATGCCTCTACTAATGCTAATGCTAATGCTAATGCTAAACTCTAGAAGGAAGGGGATGAATTAGATTGGTCCACTTGATATCGATGTTTCAACTGTTGATGATCCTGCTCAGGTAGCTAGCAAACTAAATGAATATTTTGCATCGACATTCACACATGAGGAGTTATTCAGCGAGGGGAATGCCAGAGGTGTATTCAATTCTGGCAGTAAGCTAGATAATCTTGTAATAACTGAGAGTAAAGTGGACGAGAAATTGTTCAAGATAAACACAAGAAAGGTACCTGGGGTGGATGAGATCTATCCAGTTATATTAAAGAGGCAGCAAAGGAAGTAAGCAAACCCTTAGCCAGAGGCGGATTTAACGGCGGGCCCAGCGGCGCGCGCCCTGGGCCCCGACTTCTGAAGGGCCCACGCAAAACCCCAACTTTATGCGCAAAACCCCAACAAATTAGTTGAACATATTAGTTCAACTATTAGTTCAAACCTTTGTAATTATTATTATGCTATTATTAATTATATTATACATATATTATATTCAAATTTTATTTGAAATAAAACATTAATAGTACATGATATTTTTTATTTATTTAAAAAAATGGTTAACGTGTATTTTTATTTTCCCTTTCTCTCTCTTTTTTTTTAAGGGACTCAATATTTTCTTTTGCGCCCGGGGCCTCAATCGACCTTAATCCGCTCCTGCCCTTAGCCATAATTATGAGAGCTTCCTTGGGCTTAGGGGAGGTACCCATAGACTGGAGATATGGAAATGTGACCCCAATTCACGAAGGAGGATCAAAGGCTGACACAAGTAGTTATAGAACTGTGAGTTTAACTTCTGTTCCAGGAAAATTAATGGAGGCTCTGGTTAAGCAAGCACTGCAGGATCATCTAGAGAAGATGTCAGTTATAGCTCGGACACACATTGTTTTGTTAAGGAGAAGTCTTGCCTGACCAATTTGATTGGATACTATGATGCAGTCCCAAAAGAACTGGATGCAGGGAATAGCTTTGATATTATATACTTGGATCTTAGAAAGGCTTTTGATACTGTTGCACATGGAAGACTGCTGCACAAATTGGAGAAGTGTTGGATTGGAGGCAAATTGCTCCTATGGATAAAACGGTGGTTGAGGTGGGAGAAGGCAGAAAGTGGTAATCAACCGACACTGGTCATCGTGGACTAATATTATTAGTGGATTCCCTCAGGGTTCAGGGCTTGGGCCATTATTGTTTTCTGTATTTATAAATAATATTGATGATCGCATATCAAGCTTAAAGTCCAAGTTTTCAGGCGATACAAAAGTTGGCAGGGTTATTAAGGACACTACTGGCGCTATGCTGCTGCTGCAATAGGATCTGGAAAGGTTGAGCAGATGGGCTGGGAGGTGGCAAATGAAGTTTAACATGACAAATGTAAAGTACTGCATATAGGAAACAGCAACCCTAGAGCAACGTATCAACTCGTTGGTACTATACTGACAGTGGTAGAGAATGAAAAGGACCTGGAGGTGGTTGTGCAGGCAGATATGAAGTTCTGTGAGCAGTGCAGACGGGCTGCAAGAGTAGCTCATGGTGTCTTATCAATGATATACAGGAATATTTCTAGCAGGGATAAGGAGGTGATTATTCCCTTGTATAATGCAATGGTCAGGCCACGCCTTGAGCATTGTATACAGGTCTGGAGGCTCATTTCAAGAAAGATGTAGGTCTGCTGGAACGAGTACAGAGAAGGGCAACAAGGTTAGTGAATGGAACAAAGGGTTGCTCTTACGAAGAAAGGCTTAAGTTTTGCAAATTACAGTGTCTGGAGACTAGGCACCTGAGGGGTGATCTGATAGAGGTGTATAAAGCCTTGAATGGTTTGAGCATGCTCAATGCTGATGGGATTCTTCCACTCGCTCAGAATAATCACCTGAGGGGGCATAAATTCAAATTGAGGAAAGACAGATGTAGGATAGATGTGTGGAAATTTGCCTTTAGCCAGCGGGTGGTTGGTTGGTGGAACAGATTTCCATCCCTTGTTGTGGAAGTTGATAGCCTAAATAAATTTAAGGCTCAGCTGGGCAGGTATTTCGAATGAACGAAGGGGTGAAGTGGAAGTTTTTTTTTTTTTTTGGCTGATGCTGCCTAAGTTTGCTTTCTTGCATCATATGCCTCTACTTATGCTAGAGGTAATGCTCTCTCTCTCTCTCTCTCTCTCTCTCTCTCTCTCTCTCTCTCTCAAGGTAACTCGGAAATTTTTTTTGGCTGGTGTAGCATATACCTCAGGCTTCCCTGCATTGTGTGGCTAGTAATAATAACGAAATTAAGATGCAGCAGATACTTTAGGTTTCTACGTTGTTTTACAGCAGTGTAATCAGTATCAGAAGAGGTTATAAACTACTTTATAGCATTACATAGTTGTTTTATTAATTCAACTTTATCACGTAGTCCGTAACGTACGACATTAATATTCCTAGAGCTTTTAGTATTAGTGACTTGGCAATAATATAGGTCGCTCGAGGGTTCGAATCACGCTAGGTTAGAATTTAGCAGAATATCTATAACTTCAACTTGATAGCAGATAAATACACATAACGTAAATTTGGTAGGAGATACGAAATATGTATAATCAATAACGTGTATACTGACTTAATTGATCACTCAAGTATATACAGTACATTAATATACAACACTATGGCTGAATGGTTAACAGGGTTAAAACAAGGCTATACTAGAATTACATTGAAATACTAGGCACCAGCGAGGTGATCTGATAGAGGTGTATAAAGCCTTGAATGGTTTGAGCATGCTCAATGCTGATGGGATTCTTCCTCTCGCTCAGAGTAATCACCTGAGAGGGCATAAATTCAAATTGAGGAAAGACAGATGTAGGATAGACGTGCGGAAATTTGCCTTTAGGCAGCGGGTGGTTGGTTGGTGGAACAGACTTCCATCCCTTGTCGTGGAAGTTGATAGCCTAAATAAGTTTAAAGCTCAGCTGGACAGATATTTTGAACAAACAGAGGGGTGAAGTGGAAGTGTTTTTTTTTTTTTTATTTTGGCTGATGCTGCATAAGTTTGCTTTCTTACATGAAATGCCTATGCTAATGCTAACATGCGGCCCAAAAATATCATATCCAGTTTTTAAAACAATGTCTTTCTGAAAATTTAATACCGAAATTTGCTAAATTTCGGCTAGGTTTGAAAATCCAAGGAATACAAAATTTAGTTTTTACCACCTCAAGTAACATAGTAAAACTAGCTATAAAATCTCGATTTAATCTAAAAAAGATATATTTAAACAGATTCAGCGATATCGCAATATTTTTAGAAAACACCTAAACAGTATTGATTGGAATACTCTAAACCAAGCCATTCAATTAGAAATCGACTCCCAATCCTCCACATTAGAGAATAGACATAACCTAAAATTACAAGCCTTTAGGGATTTTCCGCACAACAGAAGTCATCATTCGTCTCACAATCGTTTTGAAAACCAGAGTGCATACCGAAACACCAAAAACGCAGATAAAAATTCCCACACCTTTCTCAATAGAAATCTACCACATATTAGTGACTTCCGGGTCAATTTAAACACTGGTTCACAAAACGACCCCAATCCATCAGATAATGTAAAGAACTTATCATCTGTTACGCTAACTTCTCAGCAAATTGCCCTATTAAATAAAGGTTTAAATTATAATTTACTGCCGGGATTTCCCCCGAAGAAACAAATGATTATTGATCTTGAGTTCGCTCTTAGAAATTTGCCCAAAAAAAAACGTATTAATCCAACAGACTAATCGAATCATAAACCAAACTATCCCCTCAATATCAAAACGACATAGAGAAGAAACAAAAGCTTTACACACACTTAGACAAAACCGAGATATCATTATTCAAAAGGGCAACAAAGGTGATACAGTAGTTATTCTCAATAAAGGAGACTATATAAATAAATTATACACCATCATTTCAGACACAACGACATTCGAAGAGGTTGCACCATCAGAGTTCAACAGCTTAGTTAACAAATATAACAAAATGCTCACCACCTATAGGAAAGATGACCACATCACTATGGCCCAACTTAAACAAATTAAAGCCCGCACATACAATATCCCAACCTTATTCGGCCAAGTAAAATTACACAAAACAGGATACTCATTTCGTCCAATCGTGTCATATAAAAAATCAGCTTTTGCTACCCAATTCTAAAACCACTCCGACAACTCCTAACATATAACATAAAAAACTACGATGCTTTATTCATGAACCTCAAAGATCTCCATATCAAGGAGGATATGAAGTTATGTTCACTGGATGTGACTTCACTATATACTAATGTAAATGTACCTTACGTACCTTAGATATAGTCTGGGCCTACTTAAACGATGAAACATAAAAGAGGAAGTTGACAGGTTAAATAAATTAAGGAGGCACTGGACAGGCATTTGGAGGGAATGGTGTGATTTTTTTTTTTTTTTTGGCTGATGCTGCATAAGCTCATACACTTGCTTTCTTGCATCACATGTCACCACCACTACTACTACTACTACTACGTTAGGAAACTTACTGCTTGATTCATGTTTACGGAGCTTCAGAAATGGGACATGATATTCCCAACGGGGATGTTTTTGTGTGTGATCAATGTAAAGATGTTCGTCCGCAAATCAGAGTTGTTATGGGTTTTTTAATAGCTTGAATAATGCGCTAGACGGCCCATTAAAATGTCAACTGCCCACATGAACGCCACATGCTTTGTCTTGCACATGATTATCAGGCAACAGACCGGCGATCCCCAAGGCAGAATGCGCTGGTCCCACAAAGTTGTCTGTTTTTGGTGAACCTATTGTCAGGGAAACGGGAAATACATTGTGCAAAAATAAATGTCTGCGCGGTAGCACAGTGGTATCATCGCACACTGGGTGGAAAAGGCCCGGGTTAGAAACCCGTAGATAACGCGAGGAACTTTAATTGGCTTTTTTCATTCCGTGGCTGAGTTAATCTGTCTCAGGCGTATTTCGCAAAGTTTTTTTTTCTTTCATCAAAACAGGTAAATCGACCAGAGAACACACGCGAGTTACAGACACAATACACAAAAGAAATTCAATATAAGAAATTACCGGTGACCCTAATATAACAGTTTTTGTTTTTTTCTGCAAAACTAATAGGTGAAATACGACCATGGTATGTCTCCCGGGAGAAAAATTTGATGGCGGTGTAGAGCAATTATCATCTGTTAAGGGCACAAGAGCTGACACTTACTTAGGGTCCCAGGCGTAGATAGCAAGGTTGTTTCTTCCAGAAACTGGGGTTTTTTCGTCCAGCAAACAGGCAGATCGACCAGAGAACGAACGAAATTTACAGCCAAAATAAATTAGTAAATTAGATAGTATGAATCAGAGCTGTATTACTCAATATGTTCTACGTTGGTAATAATATTAGTAAATAGATAAGAGGAGTTTACCTCAATATAGTACGTGGAACACTTCCGTATGATACCCTCCAGAAATTAAAACGAAAAAATCGACAACTTACCGGTACATTAAAGTAAAATATAAATAATTAAAGTGAAATATAAATAATTAAATAATCAATTTAACACAATTCAAAATCAATTCAAAACAATTAAAATTCAAATTAACGCAATTAAAAGAATCTAACGAAAATATTCAAAACGATTTTCCTTCCTGAAGCTGACAATGCTTTTCGACCGACTGTCGTGTTCACAGGAATGAAAATTCAAAAGCCAAAATAAATATATGGGTAGATGTAATCATTTACAGGGGACCCTAATATCATAATTTTTTTTTTATGAACTTACTTATCAAGTACAGCTCAAGCTCGAAAAAAACAGTCGCGAGTTCGGGTTAAATTTGAAAGTATCTACAATTCTGATCAGACACGATAGCATGGAGTATATGATGAGAGTCTTGTCAATTAATTCGGGCTATGGAGAGCTTGTGCAAGGTTCACAGGATAGAATTTTCTCAGAGTGGTCTGGTTGTTAACAGTAGAGGTTTTTCTACAGGGATGGGACACATTTTAATAGAAAGGGTGCAAGAATATTTTCTGATGATTTAGAGAGGGTGTTAGGTGAGTAGGAAAACTGGTAGCATGGGGAACACAGAGATTAATATATTAACAGCAGCCACAGGTAGAGATGAAAGTAATTCTTGCACTGTTGGTATTGCAACAAGCAGAAGCCTTGAAAACAAGGTGCTAGGGATTACAAGAACTGTTGTGAAGTCATCACCAAACCAGTAAATACATGGGCTATGTTAGGGCAACTAAGAGTAAGAACAGGTGCACGAATATTTCCATGTACACCACTGGTAGGTATAGTAAATAAATTTGATGAATTCAAAGTGCTGGTCAAGCACACATTGTTGGGATTTCAGAGACATGGGCCACTCAGATATAAAGATTGTAAAATTTAATTATGGGAAGTAAATTTGAGCAAAAAGGACTATTATTACATTAGGGTCAGCCCGAAATGTTGTTTCATATAGGCATTTGTATTGTGTTCGGAAACTGTGTTTTCTGGTCTATCTGCCACTTTTGCAGGAAGAAAAAAAAACCCCAGTTTCGGTGGGGAGGGAAACTTATCATCTACGCCTGAGACCGACTAACTAATCCAAGAAGTGAAAAAAAACCAAAAACGTTACTCGCGTCATCGATGAGATTCAAAATCAGTCCTTTTCACCGGTTATGAGGAGGACGGTGACGATGCAACTGTGCTACCGTGCACATTCAAGAAAAAGGACAAAGCAAAAAAAAAAAAAAAAAAAAACTATTGTATTTGGGTCACCCGGTATGTTATTTCATATACCCATGTGTATGTGTACTGTGTCTCTCTATATTGCGTGTGTTCTCTGGTCGATTTGCACGTTCTGCTGGACGGAAAAACTCCATTTTCTGAAGAAAAAGCCTTGCTATCAGCGCCTGAGACCGAAGAACTTCCCCTCGAATGAGAAAAGTCCATTAAAGTCATTGACGGGATTCGAACCCGCGGCTTTTCCACCGGTTGTGGGGAGGAGGCTGACGATAACACTGTGTACCCTGGCACACATACAAATGGAAAGACAGGATTGAAAGCTAGGCGGAAATTCATAAAATCTAACGTTGAGCAAACAGTCGATAAGAAAGGCCAGGCAATATTGAGTCAGTTTGGTGTGACACAAGCCTCGGAAAGGCTTATGTCACACCAATTACTTTATTACTTTATTACCACTATCTGCCGTTTCCCACTCAACCATCCCTTTATCCATTGCAGCAACTTGCCCTTAATTCCATACCTCTCCAAATTGTACAGCAGTCTTGCATGTGCAACAGTATCAAAAGCTTTCCTGAAATCCAAGTATATGATATCAAAATTATTTTTAGCATTAAGTTCCTTTGTGACCACATCGTAGTATCTAATCCAATTGGTCAGACAAAATCTCCCTTTAACAACCCCATGCTGTGTCTTCAGTCATCTTGATTTGCGATACGATTGTGTGTTACACGCTCAGACAAAGAATAGTATTAAAAATAAATAAATAAAAAATAAATCTATAGCAATGAGTAACATATATTATAATTACAAACTGTACAACGTTTGACATTCGCCAATGTCATGGACCAATCGTAATTTGTGAATGTCCATAATGTAAACTTATGAAAACTGGAATAATAAATTCACTTACGGTTAATAATAAAATCACTTATTACAGAATCACTACAAAGTTGGCATTGCGCACAAAGCAAATCAATATTAGCATTAGCATTATAGCATTAGTAGAGGCATTTGATGCAAGAAAGCAAGCTTATGCAGCATCAGCCAAAAAAAAAAAAAAAAGTAAAAAAA
Organism: Mastigoproctus giganteus; assembly: GCF_048544385.1. Lineage (NCBI taxonomy): Eukaryota > Metazoa > Arthropoda > Arachnida > Uropygi > Thelyphonidae > Mastigoproctus > Mastigoproctus giganteus. Next base: position 277,745,837 of record NC_143575.1, on the reverse strand, counting down.
ATGAATAAAAAATAACCACTTCCACTTCACCCCTCTGTTCGTTCGAAATACCTGTCCAGCTGAGCCTTAAACTTATTTAGGCTATCAACTTCCACGACAAGGGATGGAAGACTGTTCCACCCACCAACCACCCGCTGGCTAAAGGCAAATTTCCGCACGTCTATCCTACATCTGTCTTTCCTCAATTTCAATTTATGCCCTCTCAGGTGATTTTTCTGAGCTAGAGGAAGAATCCCATCAGCATTGAGCATGCTTAAACCATTCAAGGCTTTATACACCTCTAGCAGATCACCTCGCTGGTGCCTAGTCTCCAGACACTGTAATTTGCAAAACTTAAGCCTTTCTTCGTAAGAGCACCCCTTTGTTCCATTCACTAATCTTGTTGCCCTTCTCTGTACTCGTTCCAGCAGCTCTACATCCTTCTTGAAATGAGGCCTGCAGACCTGTATACAGTACTCTAGGTGTGGCCTGACCATCGCCTTATACAATGGAATAATCACCTCCTTATCCCTGATGGAAAAAGTCCTGTATATCATTGACAATACTCCATGAGCTACTCTTGCCGCCCGTCTGCACTGCTCAGAGAACTTCATATCTGCCTGCACAACCACCCCCAAGTCCCTTTCATTCTCTACCACTGTCAGTGTTGTACCACAGAGTTGATACGTTGCTCTGGGGGGGGGGGGGGGGTTGCTGTTTCCCATTGTGTAGTACTTTACATTTGTCAATGTTAAACTTCATTTGCCACCTCTCAACCCATCTGCTCAACCTTTCCAGATCCTGTTGCAGCAGCATAGTGTCAGTAGTGTCCTTGACAACCCTGCCAACCTTTGTATCGTCTGCAAACTTGGACATTAAGCCCGATATACCATCATCAATATCATTTGTAAATACAGAAAACAATAATGGACCCAACACTGAGCCCTGAGGGACTTCACTAATAACATCAGTCCACGATGAGCAGTGTCCATTGATTACCACTCTCTGTCTTCTCCCCCTCAACCACCCCTTTATCCATAGCAGCAATTTGCCTCCAATGTCACACTGCTCCAATTTGTGTAGCAGGCTTCCATGTGCAACAGTATCAAAAGCCTTTCTAAGATCCAAGTATATAATATCAAAGTTATTTCCTGCATCCAGTTCTTTTGGTACTGCATCATAGTATCCAATCAAGTTGGTCAGGCAAGACTTCCCCTTAACAAAACCATGCTGTGTCTGAGCTATAACTGAAGTCTTGTCTAAATGATCCTGCAGTGCTTCTTTAACCAGTGCCTCCATTAATTTTCCTCTAACAGAAGTTAAGCTCACAGGTCTATAATTATTTGTGTCAGCCTTTGATCCTCCTTTGTGAATTGGGGTCACATTTGCACATTTCCAGTCTATGGGTACCTCCCCTGAGTCCAAGGAAGCTCTCATAATTATGGCTAAGGGTTTGCTTACTTCCTTTGCTGCCTCCTTTAATATAACTGGATAGATCCCATCCACCCCGGGTGCCTTTCTTGTGTTTATCTTCAACAGTTTCTCCTCCACTTTACTCCCAGTTATTACAAGATTCTGTAGCTTACTGCTAGAGTTGAATACAGCTCTGGCATTCCCCTCGCTGAATAACTCCTCATGTGTGAATGTCGATGCAAAATATTCATTTAGTTTGTTAGCTACCTGAGCAGGATCATCAACACTTGACCCATCAATATCCAGTGGACCAATCTGATTCATCCCCTTCCTTCTAGAGTTTCCATAAGTAAAGAACTCTTTGCTGTTTTTCTTTGCATCCCTTGCCAAGGATTTCTCGTAATCTGCCTTCGCCTGCCTAACCTCCTTTGTAACTTGGTTGCATATCAACTTGTATCTATCATAGGCTTCTGTGTCATGTGTTAATTTGTATGTATCCCATGCATTTTTCTTCTCTGCCATATGCCTCATTAGTTCATCTGACATCCATTTTGGCCTAAACCTTGAACAATATTTCTTAGTTGGTATGTAAAGCCTAGTAGCTTCCAAGATAAGTTCTTTGAATGCTTCCCATTTTGAATTTGCTGTTGGTAACATCATCAGTTGGTCCCACTGTATAGAATTTAAATACTGTCTCAGTCCATCGTAGTCGACTTTACGGAAGCAATAACCCTTCCCTTTACCCCTAATGGTAGTTACCTCTTTGAGTAAATCCCACTTCAGCACACTGTGATCACTGCCTCCTAGTGGTTCATTTATCTGCAGATTCTTAATGCATGAAGAATCACTGCTGATAATCAAATCAAGAGTATTACTCCCTCTAGTTGCCTCCCGAACATGCTGATGTAGAAAACAATCATCCAATAAATCCACAAAAACCCTGCTAGTGTGTGAGTAACCAGCCCCCAAATTCCAGTCAATATCTGGGAAATTAAAATCTCCCATTATAAGACACTCTGATTTACTGGCCCACTCTATTTCCCTGTACAGTTTAAAGGAGCCATAACCCGGAAATTTATCCCGGACGTTACCCAAGTCTATCCCCACCAGCCAGCCTGGTTCTCACCGGGGCTCTACACTTCCTTCCTTCTAACGGGACATGGTTCCTTTAATGCCAAACTTTCGACCTTCGGAATAAAAGAATCTCCACTATGCCACTGCGGTGAAAATCAGACATGGACACATCTGATGCATGAATGCCCTCTCTTTGATGATATAAGATGTCACTTTATAACAAAAATATGTTTCAACCCGAACGATCGGGAACACCTTGTACTGTGGGAGGAGGAGTACTATAGAGCCCTCTCGAAATTTGTGCTCGAACTGTTCAGCAGACTACGAGCATTACCACAACTTCCCTAAACTCGACACTGGACCTCTGACAACTGAAACGGACAACAATAACTAGGACTTTACTAAATGAGACCTATATCCCCTTAGTGACACCATCCCACACTGACATCCTGATTATTGGAACAGCAGTGGATGAGATCCTATCCGAACACTGATCAACTAATGGACTGTACACTGTCACGGACCCGACTAAGCCACAGCTTTGCTACATACACGCCATGTTAGTGATCTGAGCCGGCTCCCTTGTTCGGCCCTTTCTTCTCCCGTACCCCGGCGGGGGAGAGGCGACGGCTTTCTTGTCTCCTCCCCTCCTTGCCGACCCCACTCTTCCCTCTAGTGGGGTATGGGCATGCCCCACTGATTCCACCTGGGGTCGTCTTTCCTATTGATCCCATTCTTCTGTCTTTATCCCCCCAGTCTTCATTCTTCCTATCCAACTCTATCTGTATGCAAGCGAATGCCCCACACGCCAAAAATAACCGTGTCTAAATTACGCTGTTCGCCCACCATTTTGGCTTTTCCAATTCTAGCGCAATATTCCTATGCAAATTTTTTTTTTTTTTTTTTTTTAAAGGTTCTAGCCACTGAAATCCCAGGAAACAAGGTGCCAGGACCTGCCAGAGTGGAAATTTAAACTAGTGGTTACCTAGTCTGCCTCCACGGGGCGAAGTGCAGGCAACGTTGGGCCTCAGCTGGGGTCCAGCGGCTAAATGGCCAGAAGAACAACAGTACATAACATAACACACTCACATGATCCACACACTTTTAAATCTCTGGCCTTCCCAGTGAACTGGTACACTCACAATTAAAGCAACGCGGAGATGGGGGGGGGAACCCCTGATGCCGTTAGAGACTTAACACACTTTGCAGTTTGCACTTTGCATCTAAAGTGGGGTACACACATGTGTGAAAATTAATTAATTTTGATATTTCAAGGGATGTGTAAAAACTGACATTGAGATAATTACCTAGGCAATGGCTAAAATTTCCACACCTTTATAAATTATACAGATTTTGCTTTTCACATATTATTAATTAAAAAATATATATAATAATAAACATTATTTTTGTCTGCATCCTTTGTACTCATTAATAAAACTGTAATCATATTTTCGAAACCTATGTAAAAATGTCATTGTTTTGGGTTTCACAGGAGTCCTTTAACTAAAAAAAAAACTTGTTCTTTCTATTTTTTTTCTTTTTATTTATCTCTCTCTCTCTCCTTTTTTTTTTCCTCTTTCGTTTAATTTTAATTTCTCTGTCAAGCGCCGGGCCCGGTTGGGCCCAATCGGCCTAAGGCCGGCCCTATGTGCAATGGTTCCCAAAGAATGACAATGATTCCTAACGTTTTGCTCGATTTAAACTGAGAGTAAAAAGTTGCTATATTCGCAGCCTGCCTGAACAGCGATTGTCATTGAAATGAATGGGAATTTTCCTAAGCTTGTGGTGGGACATACAACTACAGAACTATAGAACCGTGTGGAAAATGTCTCGTTCAAAACATGTCAATGATGCGATTAATTTTCATGGGCTTTTTTTTTTTTTTTTACAACGTGAGCGAGTGAGTCAGTTCTTAGTGAGGGCAGTGGCTTTTTTCTCGCAGCAACTCGGGGGTTTCTTGTAGTAAATAGGCAAACAGACCACAGAATTGCGCAGTTTACAGAGGCGTAATTCCTGGTACCCTCATAGCCTTAGTTGCTTTGACATACACACACACATGCGATTCCTATATAAAGGTAGTAAAATAACCAAATAAAATAACAGTGAAAATAGTATATTATATTATTAATGGTCAGAGGGAAAGATAATTTCTTTGGTTTTTGCCAAAAGTTATTTTGTGAGAGTATCCATCGTAACGGAGGAGAGATCTGTTGCCCATTTAATTTTTTTTTATTGTCTATTTGTAAACAGGAAGCCGTGTTTCGGATGATGTCATGCTTCCGAGTGTGCGCATTTGTTTTCAATGACGTCATAGCATAAAGTTGGCAGGGGTGCTCGAAGACGAAACCTCGAGTGTTTGAAGTGGTGGCTGTGGCAGCTATCAACTAACGTGTTAATGCTATTGTAGCAACTTCTCCATACCAAGTTGGAGAGAAGTAAAGAGATATCGATCGAACGTCATTTTGCTGAGTAAAACACAGAGTTTTAATTTCAGGTATGTTATTAATTGATTACCACGTGAAAACAAAAGAAAACAAAACCTATGAACTCGAGAATGTATATGATAGTATTTTTGCTGCATTGTTGTAAACAATCATTTTTTGATATTAATTTCTCGAAATTAAATTGCATAACAGTACTATTCCATGTAAATGACCTTGTGATGTGTACATATTGTTCTTGTAGGTAGTGTGAAGGTAATAAAATTTAATTTCAAACTTGAGCATTGTTATTTATTGAACAACAGCATCGGGATCAAATGTGACAGCCTTGTTCGCTGACGTTCTTATATGTAAAACCAGTGTAGGTTTATTATATTGATCACCTTTCTGAAGGATTTTTTTTTTGTTTTTTTGGCTTTTCCCTAAGTGTCATGAAACTTGCGCAGTTTTAAATCCAAGCTAATGCTACCGTGTGACTAGAAATCACTAAGGAAATCGTAAAAATGAAGTTGTATATAATTCATTACAAGAGGTTCGTGGTGAACGAGCAGAAAATCATCCACAGTTTGCACTCTTATTTGAAAACAGATTGTTAGTTTCCAATGCGTACCACTTCGGCATTTTTAGCTAGATACGAATTTTTTTTTTTTTACTGAATAGTACCTCATTCATTTTTTCAGTAGAACAGATTGGATAGAATGATTGAATAGATGCCTTTGTGCACGTGGGTAATTTCTTTGTTGTTCAAGTTTTTGAGTGTTTTTTAGATAGATCTAGGAACACTTGTGCACATACACTTATACGCATGGTTAAACGGGCCATATTCCCCTGGTACATTTAATCCTTTTTTGTTTCTTTGTAATTGATTCAAGATTTAAACTACTTTCAGAATTGTCTGGAAAGGACATCAATCAATATTGTAAATTTTGGTTAACTTCAAAAAGCTCCACACTTTAAAGATACTGGTACATTAAAAAGTAATAGATTTGATAATAGAGAGCTTTTAAGTGCTTGATAATTCCTATATTCTATTATATTATGAAACAACAGGGATTACCTTTATTTTAGATATAGGAAGCTTCTTTTCCAACCAACTTGCCTAGTCCAATGCACTAATAATTCTTTGGGAAGGCGATATCAATTTTACAAAACATGTGGGACATCTTCCCCACTGTCAGAACCGTAGTGTTCAGACCCCGGTCTCAGCATTGAGCACTTAAGACTTCTGTCTTCAAACACCATACCTCTGGCAGCAAGGAAACCATTACGTGGATTGACATAAAATTAAATTTTGAAGGTCTAAACTGCTTAATAAATATGGACTGATTATTTTCTTCGGTCCTGTAGCTTGACATTAGAATTAAATTTAGGGGTCTAAAAAGTTTAATGGGGGGATTATTCTCTACATTTCTTAAGTCGGACTAGAACTTTTCGAGGTGTCATGTTCACAGGAATAGAGCAACTCACAATTCTGAGTTGTGAGTTGCTCTATTCCTGTGAACATGATGCTCTATTCAAACACCAGAAGTATGGCGCTTGAAGACAGAAGTCTTGAGAGCTCAATGTTGAGACCGGAGGGGGGGGGGTCTGAACACTACGGTTCTGACAGTGGGGAAGATGTCCCACATGTTTTGTAAAATTGATATCACCTTCCCAAAGAATTATTAGTGCATTGGACTAGGAAAGTTGGTTGGAAAAGAAGCTTCCTATATCTAAAATCAAGGTAATCCCTGTTGTTTCATAATAAAATTAATAAGTAGATTATACTTAGTATAATCTACGTATTAATTTTAGATTATACTTAGTATAATCTACACCTAGAACGGAGTCTACTGAAAGTGTATCAAAGTATTGGCGTGTCTTTTTAGTGGACAAACTATCATACCACCAGGTCTGCCATGCCTGAGGAGAGTCGATCAGTCAGGTAACCCAAGCTGTTTTGATAGGGTTGTTAAAAGATCATGTGGGAGCGCATTTAGCAATCTGGCCAGAGGACAGAATTTATAGTTTCACTGCTGCACCTTTTATAGGATTTGCGACGAATAAGTCTTGTGGGTTGTAGTGTTGTCAGGCACTGGCATTAATTAAACAAATTTTATTTTGTAGTGATGTTTTCTGCAGTTGATTTTTTTTTTTTTTTTTTTTTAGTTTCATTTGTTGTGAGAGGAGACGTTAGTGATTGCCTAGAATTGCATTGCATATACCATATTTGCCAGGTGGTAAGATGCACCCAGGTTTTAAAAGGAGAATTTGTAAAAAAATATTTTATTGCATATATTTGAAATACAAATTCTGAAATAAATAAATAATGATTACTTCATTCTGTCTTATACATGAAATCTACAAAACATGTGTAATCCATCATCATCAGCCATTTTCAATCCACTGCAGGATGAAGACCTCTCCAGCAACTTTCCACTTCCTTCTGGAACTTGGCGCACTATGGCCATAGATGCTGATGCGCCAAATAAATCCCCAACCAACCAACCTTCTGAAACTGGAAGGTCACCAGAATGTCTTGATCATTCACTTTTCATCCCTTCATTATTTATTACAAACATGGATGAAAATTCCTCGTGGACATCTCTGCACATTGTCTTCCTTTAGAATATTAAAAAGGGAGGCAATTTTGTGCCATCAGCATAGAATTGCCTCCCTTAAATAACAGTACAACAATACCCTGCATAGCACTGATAATTGGTACCGAAACCACGCTAATTGAGGTATAATTATAATGGGTTTTAATTGAATGCGTACCAGAGAAACAGTCTACAAACAAATTATAATAAATCTATAAACAATTTGCCAATTAAAAGGATTTGAAATTTAAAAAAAATTGCAAAAATTTTATTAATGAAAAGGTAACATCATGAGAGATGAGAAAAAAGCAGTTGGCAAAAAATTGGCAATTTAGGTATTTTAATAAATAAAGTCTGGTGAAGCCGGCTCTTCTTTTTCTCGGCATACAAATCTTTGTAGCATCGAATCCCATCTTGTAAAATTTGCAGTATCGCAATGCTATGTTCAACATTCCGATCTCCATTCTTAATCGCCTCGCAGGCCATGTCAATCCCCCAAAAAACTTTCTACAGTTCTTCTGTTTAAGATTGTTTTGGTGGCACTTTAGTGTTATCCACTTCAGAATTGTTTTCCTCTTCTGCATATGCAGTTTGTTCATCCATTTCAAGGAGAGTTGTGTCATATGCATGTGAGTCAATGCAGTCTCTGCCAATGTAAGTGTCTGCATGTGAGTCAGTGCAATCACTTACATTGGCAGTGTCCAAAGTTTCAAATCCCAAATCTTTTCCGACCTTCACAATGTCTTCGGAAATTATCTGAACTTGCAATTCAAAACCAGTGAAATCATTTACCAAATGGGGCAAAATGTGCTGCCAAACAGAATGCATGTTGTTGGCAGTGATTTCTAGCCAAGATGCAGATATATTTTCGATCGTATTTAAAGGGGTAAAAAATAAATTTTGAAATGAAAAGTTTGAAAAACTATTATGTCGTCTTGTCAGGATGGAATTAAGAATACTGAACACTGTTGCACGTTGCAGCTGACCGCCTGAAGGGAGCTATTGTCACATGTGCATGGTAGACAATAGAGTTGGCACCGCAGCATATATGTATAATACCTGTCTAGGCTATTGAATGAGTTTTAATATCTACAGTAAATTTTCGACTTAAACTTAATTGAAAACTGTGTTATAGTGAAATCTGTGCTGTTTGAAGCCGTGTTACGCGAGAAATTGCCATATAGGTTTTCACACTTAAATAACAGTATAGCAGGTTTCCTCATGGCCTCAAGTTTTAATTGTGATGGTTTTAGAACCTTTAGTGTTTAGAGTTTTGTTTGATGGAACATGGTCTATATTACCCATCTGTCCAAGATCAAAACACAATTTCTTCCTTAAGTACAAATTTCCAAACTGAAGAATCTTGTTTTCATACTCAGCCAGCATCTTTTGCACATTCTAGTTCAAGTATACATTGCTTAGGCAGTGTCTCTCCATAAATATGTAGGCACCAAGACGTTTGTTCCAGCAGAATCAGCAGTACTATGTGATGACTTTACTTTGAATATGATCACTTTTGTAGGTCTGTTATCACAGTAACAATAAAGTGCAGTACAGCATTATGTTATGTAGTGGCAGGCAAACTGATGCACCATCCATAAGGTATACTGAAATTTGGCAGTGGTTTGACTGCAGATAGCTTTAGATGGATTTGAAAATTTATCCTGCATTTATTTTTAAATTTCTTTCTTTTTTGATATTTCCCAGTTCTTTAATAATGGTGTGGTGTTGTGTTATATGATAAGAAAAGCTAAAACATTTTGTATGCCAAATTTACAAGAAATGAAACAACAGTAGCAACATTAATTTGCAAAAAAAAAAAAAATGTACATCATACACATAAATATATATAAAGGTAAACGTATTTCATTCTCATTCCTTTTGCATTCAGAAGTTTTGTGGAGTTGCTGATGTTGAAAAATTCATAAAATTGGTTTTGAATATATAGATAAAATTGCTATTGTTATAAATTCTTCATAAGATCAAAAGTTTTTGAAATTAAATATTTGCAAATCAGATTATTGCTGTATTTTTAAAATAAAACAAAGATTTATGATAATTTGACTCGCATTACATTAACAGAAGTTCAAAGCAAATGCACAAGGGATCAGCCTTGTACTGGTATTAGTAAAGGTCAAAAAATACAAGGTAAAAAAAAAAACCCAAAAGAGAAAAAAAATTGTAAACACAACCTCTGTTTATTTTATCATACTACTTTTGTTGCCAAAAAAATTACCAGTCTAGACTGTCAACCTGAACCGCCCAGGAATGCAGTTATTCCATTGGTCAACGGCATGTTGACTAAGCTTCCTGAGGTCAGTGTTACTTTTTTCTCCGTATTTATGACCCATTCCAGTGTTCAATTTATCCTCCCTCCCTCACTGCTTTATATACTTCAATCACAGTACACCTCATTTCCTCCAAGATGTAAGTTTATTCCAACAATCAACTGTTAGCTGAAGGTAAACTTCCATACATAACTATTCTGCACATGTAGTCTCAGCAAAAGGAAGAATGCCATCAACATGCATTGAGCTTACTTAATCCATTCAAGGTCTTAAACATCTCAATTGGATCTCCAAGGCACCGAAATTTGTTGGTAAGAGCACCCGTTTGTTCCTTACACTGTGGGGGTGCAACCCCCAGAGGAGTCGCGGGATATATTAATGGGGTCGCGGAAATTTTTAAATAAATTTATTGTTTGTGTACATAAAAGCTAAAAACCGTTGTTAAAATTACTTTTTCAATACTCTAGGTCTACACCTAGACCTTGCTATTCAAACTAAGTCTGAGATACGATTGAACCCTACTGCCCACTGTGTTGTGAATACGCTTCAATTTGCTCACTGGCTATGGACAAAAAGCAGCTGACTAGTGCGACTTCTCAGTATGTATTAATATGTACCTCTCAGTACTAATCAAATTCTGAGTAGTACTGTGAAGTACTACTCAATTAATCCCTTCTTTAGCTCTTAATTTGTGCTTCCTACAGCAGAAATTCTCAAATTGCCTAAAGGCCAGAGGTGTGAATATAGCAGTAAATATACATAGCAAGGGTTGCACGCAGGTGTGGGTTATGGTTTTTGGTGCCCCTAGGCTGAAATGTATTTGGCACCCTTGAGATACTTTTATTAAATATTATGATGATAAAAATTTTGAATTTCGGCACTCCCAGACATTGGTGCTCCTATGCCCTGCTTACCAGGCTTATCGTGTTCTGTCAGCCTTGGTTGCACACAAGCTTTATTCTGCTTCGTAATTCGGTGCATTCTCCTTGTTTGCAATAAAAATTATTTCAATTATGCATGGAGAAAATAACAGCAATGATTTAAAAACCATTCCTTGTCCAGAAACACAGTGTAGAGTCGTATTACAGTTGTAGGACAACATAAAATTCAATTTATTAAATTGATTGAGAGATAGTCCAATTTTTGCAATATAGTTAGATGAATCCACAGATATTTCAAACCTTGCTCAACTTATTGTATATGTTGGATACTGCTACGAGGGGGATATTTTGGAGGAATTTGTATTTTGCAAAGCTTTGGAAGGAGGAACAATGGGCCAGAAGATTTTTGAAGTTATAAATATTTTCTTTCAAACAAGTAATCTAACGTGGAACAACTGTGTTGCAATTTGTACTGATGACTGCATTAACAGGAAAAAATAAAGGTTTAAAAGGCAAAGTAAAGGAAATTGCTCCAATTATAGTTTTTAATCATTGCATTATACATAGGGCAGTATTAGTAGCGAAGGAAATGCAAACTGATTTGCACAAAGTTTTGAAAGATGCAGTAAGTGTGATCAACTTTACTGAAAGTAGAAGCTTAAATAGCAGACTTTTCATTATACTTTGAAATGAAATGGGATCTGCTTATAAAATGCTTCTTTTATATACGAAAGTGAGGTGGTTGTCCAGTGGTAAAGTGTTGTGACGTCTTTTTGGCTTCAAACATGAAGTTTTATTGTTTTTATCAGATCAGAACCTTGCTCAATTGTTTACAATTAAAAAATGGCTTGCTTGGAAAATTTAGCTAGGACAGGGAACCTTCAAGGACAGGGAACAAATATATTAATACTCAGAAGTATTTAAAAATAAATTAAACCTTTGGAAAACTCAATTTGAGTGTAATAATACTGAAATGTTCCCATGTTTTTCTGATTTTGTTAATAGCAATGATATTGACATTTTATAATTTAGGAATGTCATTTCCATCCACCTAACAATGCTAATTAAGAATTTTGCAATGTGATTATGTATCTCCAGAAAAAAATGTTTTGGATTTGTGATCCCTTTGCTTTTGAAATTTCTTTATGTCCCGAAATTACCATTGAGCAAAAAGGAAGATCTTATCGACCTGTTGTCTGACGAAGCATTATGTGCTCATTTCAAAATTTATTTGTGATAAATTTTGGCTTTCTCTTTGAGATGAATATCCAGAATTATTGAAAATAGCAATAAGTATGTAGACACCTTTCGTGTCTGCATATTTATGTGAGGTTTGTTTCTATTAACAGCTATAAAAACAAAACAGCATTCCAGAAGATGACATGAGATTAGCAATTTCAAATATTGCATCCAAATATGGACCAAATATTATCAGTTATCTTGCACAGCTTTTGGAATGAGCAACAACCTGGAAAGCAAGGTGCTGGGAATTTCAAGGATTGCTGGGTGTCATCATGGAACAAGTAAATACATGGGCTGTGTTAGTATAACTAAGAGTAAGAACAGGTGCATGTGTACTTGCATGTACACCAGTGCTAGCAGTATAGTAAATCAATTTGATGAATTTGAAGTGCTGGCCAAGACATTAAAGGTAGGATATTGCTGAGCTATCACAGACCTGCTGTCACACAGATATAAGGAATGCAGAATTAGATATTCCTAGATACTGACTGGAACTTGTGGGTGGTTCAGTCGCACGCTTACAGCAGCATGTTAGAGAGGTAACGAGAGAGAGTAATACTCTTCATCTGATGATCAGCAGCGATTCTTCATGCATTAAGAATCTGCAAATAAAGTACTCACTAGATGGGCAGTGTTCACAATGTGCTGATGTGGGATTTTATTATTATTATTATTAGCCATATGGTGCAAGGAAGCCTGAGGCTTATGCTGCACCGGCCATTAAAAAAAATTTTCCTATTACCCTGTGAGAGAGAGAGAGAGGATTATGATAATAATGATGATGATATCCAGTTCAGGATCATGGGGGTGTTTTTTTGTTTGCTTTCTGAGCAGCAACATCAACAGTTGAACCATCGATATCAAGTGGACCAATCTGATTCATCCTCTTCCTTTTAGAGTTTATATAAGTAAAGAAATCCTTGCTGTTTTTCTTAGCATCCTTTGCCAAAGATTTCTCGTAATCTGCCTTTGCTTGCTAATTTCCTTTGTGACTTGATTACAGACTAACTTATATCTGGCTACTCTGTTGCCTGATAATTTCTCTGCCACGAGTCTCATTAGTTTATCTGACATCCATTTAGGTCTAAACCTTGAGCAATATTTCTTAATCAGCATGAAAAGCCTAGTAGCTTCCACAATTAATTCCTTGAATGCTTTCCAATCAGTTTGCTGTTGGTAACATCTTCAGTTGGTCCCACTGTACAGAATTTAAAAACTGTCTGAGACCACTGTAGTCACCTCTATGGAACTAAAAATCCTTCCTTTTACCACGATGGTAATTATATCTTTAAGTAAATCCCAATCAGTGCACTGTGATCACTGCGACTTAGTGATTCTTTTATCTGCAAATTCTTAATGCACGAATAATCACTGCTGATAACTAGAACAAGACTATTAACTCTCTGGTTGCCTCTTGTATGTTTTGCTGCAAAAAACATTTATCAATAGTGGTGTGAATGGTGATGGGCAAAAGTTGCAGCCGACAGCTATGGCCAGAAACCAAAATGTTAGGCTACCATTTGGACAAGAAGCAAGTTTTCTACTCTTAGACTGTTCGAAATCAAATTTGGACTTATTAATAACTGCTTTGCAATTGTTGTGAGCTTGGGCAGAAAATGAAGCTGGAGATTTGGAAACAAGCCAATTACGATACACAACATTCTTATCTTGAACAGCCCTAGCACATTTATTTGGAAACCAAAGTTCAGATAAAGGACGAGATTTTAAGGTGAGTGTGGAATAAAGGATTCCATCTCTACAAGAATAATTTCACTGACACAATTTGAGCAAACATTGACATCAGAAGATTTGAAACAGTAACCCGACAAAGGAAAAGAAGAAAAAAAAATCATATATCATCCCATTTTGTATTAGCATTAGTAGAGGCATATGATGCAAGAAAGCAAGCTTATGCAGCATCAGCCAAAAAAAAAAAAAACCGATCCCATTTCACCCCTCTGTTCGTTCCACACACCGGTCCAGCTCAGCCTTAAATTTATTTAGGCTATCAACTTCCACAACAAAGGATGGAAGTCTATTCCATCAACCAACTACCTGCTGGCTAAAGGCAGACTTCCACACATCTATTCTACATCTGTCTTTCCTCAATTTGAATTTATACCCTCTCAGGTGATTATTCTGAGCAAGAGGAAGAATCCCATCAGAATTGAGCATGCTCAAACCATTCAAGGCTTTATACACCTCAATCAGATCATGTCACAGGTGCCTAGTCTCCAGACACTGTAATTTGCAAAATTTCAGCCTTTCTTCCTAAGAGCAATCCTTTGTCCCATTCACTAATCTTGTTGCCCTTCTCTGTACTCGTTCCAACAACTCTACATCCTTCTTAAAATGAGGCCTCCAGACCTGTATACAGCACTCAAGGTGTGGCCTGACCATTGCCTTATACAAGGGAATAATCACCTCCTTATCCCTGCTAGAAAAATTCCTGTATATCATTGACGAGAGACTATGAGTTACTCTTGCAGGACGTCTGCACTTCTCAGAAAACTTCATATCTGCCTGCACAATTACGCCAAGATCATTTTTGTTCTCTACCACTGTCAGTGTAGTACCACAGAGTTGATATGTCACTCTGGGATTGCTGCTTGCCATATGTAGTACGTTACATTTATCAATGTTAAACTTCATTTGCCACCTCTCAGCCCATCTGCTCAACCTTTACAGATTCTGTTGCAGCAGCATAGTGTGAGTAGTGTTCTTGACAACCCTGCCAACCTTCGTATCGTCTGCAAACTTGGACATTAAGCTTGATATACCATCATCAATATCATTTATAAATACAGAAAACAATAATGGACTCCACTAATAACATTAGTCCACGATAAGCAGTGTCCATTGATTACCACTCTCTGTCTTCTCCCCCTCAACCACCCCTTCATCCTTAGCAGCAATTTGCCTCCAATGCCACACTGCTCCAATTTGTGCAGCAGTCTTCCATGTGCAACAGTATCAAAAGCCTTTCTAAGATCCAAGTATATAATATCAAAGGTATTCCCTGCATTCAGTTCTTTTGTGCATCATAGTATCCAATCAAATTGGTCAGGCAAGACTTCCCCTTAACAAAACCATGCTGTCTCTGAGCTCTAACTGAATTCTTGTCTAGATGATCCTTCAGTGCTTCCATTAATTTTCCTGGAACAGAAGTTAAACTCACAGGTACTGATATGATTACTTGTGTCAGCCTTTGATCCTCCTTTGTGAATTGGGGTCACATTTGCACATCTCCAGTCCATGGGTACCATGGACTGGAGATGTGCAAATGCATGGTACCTCGGGAGAGGTACCATGGGTACCTCTCCCGAGTCCAAAGAAGCTCTCATAATTATGGCTAAGGGTTTGCTTACTTCCTTTACTGCCTTCTTAAATATAACTGGATAGATTCCGTCTACACCGGGTGCCTTTTTTATGTTTATCTTCAACAATTTCTCCTCTACTTTCTTCTCAGTTATTACAAAATCATCTACCTCACTACCAGAGTTTAACTCACCTTGGCATTCCCCTCACTGAATAATTCCTCATGGGTGAATGTAGAATCAACAGTTGAACCATCAATATCCAATGGACCAATCTGATTCATCACTTTCCTTCTAGAGTTTACATAAGTAAAGAACTTCTTGCTGTTTTTCTTTGCATCCTTTGCAAATATTTCTCATAATCTGCCTTTGACTGCCTAACCTCCTTTGTGTCTTGATTACAGACTAGTTTATACTTGTAATAGGCTTCTGTTTCACCTGATACTTTATATGCATCCCACACACAATATTCTTCTTTTCTGCCAGTAGTCTCAATTAATCTGACATCCATTTAGGCCTAAACCTTGAACAATATTTTTTAGTTGGTATGTAAAGCCTGGTAGCTTCCAAGATTGATTCTTTGAATGCTTCCCATTTTAAATTTGTTGTTGGTAACATCATTAGTTGGTCTCACCGTATAGAATTTAAATACTGTCTCAGACCTCCGTAGGCACCTTTACGAAAGGAAAAACCCTTCCCTATACCCCCTGATGGTAGTTACCTCTTTGAGTAAATCCCACTTCAGCACACTGGTCACTGCCAACTAGTGGTTCCTTTATCTGCACATTCTTAATGCATGAAGAATCAGTACTGATAATCAGATCGAGAGTATTACTCCCTCTAGTTGCCTATCGAACATGCTGATGTAGAAAACAATCATCCATTAAATCCAACAAATGCCAGTCAATATCTGGGAAATTAAAATCCCCCATTATAAGACTCTGATTTACTGGCCCACTCTTTTCCCCGTACAGTTTCTTATTATACTCATCAGAGTCATTAGGCCTATAACACACTCCTACTCTCAATTTTGATCTCCCAATACTTATGTAACACCAAACTGACTCGACACTGCGCTGTCCAACAATGTCGACTGGCTTCACTTCCTTGGATTTTATTGTGTTTCTTAATAGCATAACCCCTCCTTTCCTGTCTTGTCTATCCTTCCTGTACACATTGTACTCCCCAAATTCCAGTTCTGCATTCCTTGTATCTTTGTGACATCACATTTCTGATATCCCAACAATATCTGCCTTTGTTGTTCTGAGCAATACCTCAAATTCATCAAATTTATTTACCAAACTCCTAGCATTGGTATACACGCAAGTATACATGCACCTGTTCCTATTCTTAGCTACCCTAACACAACACATGTTTTTACTTGTACCACAATGACTCCCAGCAGTCTCAGAAATACCCTGCATCTTGTTTTCCAGGCTGCTGTTGCTCATTCCAATAGAAGCAGTGCAAGAATCACTTTCATCTGCAATTGGCAGGGTTGAAAAGCTAGCAGTTTTCCGACCCACCTAACACTGCCTCAATAGCATCAGCATATATTCTTGCACCCTTTCTATTTAAGTATATCCCATCCCTGTAGCAGTCTCTCCTGTTAACAACCAAATTTACACAAAAAAGTAACTACCATCAGGGGTGGGAGGGGTTTTTCCAAGATCATTAATACATGAATTGGAAGTAAAATGAGTAAAAACCTTGGCTGGAGTGATAATAGAACCATTTGGTTTTGATAGAGATGGGAGCAGAGGTGGGCAAAATTTGCGGCCATTAGCTTTGGCAAGAGGCTAGATTGCTCGGCTACCATTAGGGTAAGAAGCAAGTTTTCTACTCTTAGCCTCTTCAAAATCTAGTTTGGACTGATTAATAACTGATTTACAATTATTGCAAGCTTTGGTTTAGGCAGAAAAAGAAACTGAAGAATTGGAAACAAGCCAATTACAGTATGCAACATTCTTCTCTTGAACAGCCTTAGCACATTTATTGGAAAACCAAGTTTTAGATAAAGGACGAGATTTTAAAGTGGAGTGTGGGATAAAGGATTCCATTCCTACAAGAATAATTTCACTGACACGATCTGAGCAAACGTTGACATCAGAAGTTTTGAAACAGTAATCCGACCAAGGAAAAGAAGAAAAGAAGTCTCGCAGGTCATCCCATTTTGCATTCTTGTAATGCCAAACAACACGAGGTTGGGAATAGCCATGAGGTAAAGGTTCCATTGGAGAAGAGACAATCACCAAGTTGTGATCCGAAGTGCCTAGAGGACCTCTCACTTCAACCGTGTACTTAGAAGGGTTGTTTGTGAAAAAAAGATTGAGTGTATTGGCTGTATGGTTAGGATTGTCCGGTATTCTTGTAGGCAAATGAACAATCTGTGCTAGGTCATTAGTAATTGCAAAAGCCTCAGCATCTCGACCTGCTGGGTCGGTGTGACTAGAAAACGGAAGCCAGCTGGAGTTGTGAACATTAAAATCACCAAGTAAAATTACCTCACTGTTAGGAAAGTTGGACTAGAGAAAGTCAAGTTGCAAAGAGAGGAAGTCAAAGAGCTCCAAGTGATTAGTGGAGTTGGGAGAACAGTAGAGACAACAGATGAATTTGACACAATGAGGTAGAGAGATTTTAAGCCAGAGAAGATCAAAGAGAGGAGATTCCAAATTGCCAAGTCTCTGACAGGGAATATCAGAATGGACATATGCACAAGTACCACCTTTGAGGCGAAAGGAATCATAGCATTAGCATTAGTAGAGGCATTTGATGCAAGAAAGCAAGCTTATGCAGCATCAGCCAAAAAAAAAAAAAAAAAAAAAGCCACTTCCACTTCACCCCTCTGTTCGTTCAAAATACCTGTCCAGCTGAGCCTTAAACTTATTTAGGCTATCAACCTCCACCACAAGGGATGGAAGTCTGTTCCACCAACCAACCACCCGCTGGCTAAAGGCAAATTTCCGCACATCTATCCTACATCTGTCTTTCCTCAATTTGAATTTATGCCCTCTCAGGTGATTTTTCTGAGCTAGAGGAAGAATCCCATCAGCATTGAGCATGCTCAAACCATTCAAGCCTTTATACACCTCTATCAGATCACCTCGCTGGTGCTTAGTCTCCAGACACTGTAATTTCCAAAACTTAAGCCTTTCTTCGTAAGAGCACCCCTTTGTTCCATTCACTAATCTTGTTGCCCTTCTCTGTACTCGTTCCAGCAGCTCTACATCCTTCTTGAAATGAGGCCTCCAGACCTGTATACAGTACTCTAGGTGTGGCCTGACCATTGCCTTATACAATGGAATAATCACTTCCTTATCCCTGCTGGAACAATTCCTGTATATCATTGACAATACTCTATGAGCTACTCTTGCAGCCCGTCTGCTCTGCTCAGAGAACTTCATAACTGCCTGCACAACCACCCCCAAGTCCTTTTCATTCTCTACCACTGTCAGTGTAGTACCACAGAGTTGATACGTTGCTGTGGGGTTGCTGTTTCCCATGTGTAGTACTTTACATTTGTCAATGTTGAACTTCATTTGCCACCTCTCAGCCCATCTGCTCAACCTTTCCAGATCCTGTTGCAGCAGCATAGTGTCAGTAGTGTCCTTGACAACCCTGCCAACATTTGTATCATCTGCAAACTTGGACATTAAGCTTGATATACCATCATCAATATCATTTTATAAATACAGAAAACAATAATGGACCCAACACTGAGCCCTGACGGACTCCACTAATAACATTAGTCCACGATGAGCAGTGTCCATTGATTACCACTCTCTGTCTTCTCCCCCTCAACCACCCCTTTATCCCTAGCAGCAATTTGCCTCCAATGTCACACTGCTCCAATTTGTGTAGCAGTCTTCCATGTGCAACAGTATCAAAAGCCTTTCTAAGATCCAAGTATATAATATCAAAGTTATTCCCTGCATCCAGTTCTTTTGTGACTGCATCATACTATCCAATCAAGTTGGTCAGGCAAGACTTCCCCTTAGCAAAACCATGCTGTGTCTGAGCTATAACTGAAGTCTTGTCTAAATGATCCTGCAGTGCTTCTTTAACCAGTGCCTCCATTAATTTTCCTGGAACAGAAGTTAAGCTCACAGGTCTATAATTACTTGTGTCAGCCTTTGATCCTCCTTTGTGATTTGGGGTCACATTTGCACATTTCCAGTCTATGGGTACCTTCCCTGAGTCCAAGGAAGCTCTCATAATTATGGCTAAGGGTTTGCTTACTTCCTTTTCTGCCTCCTTTAATATAACTGGATAGATCCCATCCACCCTGGGTGCCTTTCTTGTGTTTATCTTCAACAGTTTCTCCTCCACTTTACTCCCAGTTATTTCAAGATTCTGTAGCTTACTGGTAGAGTTGAATACACCTCTGGCATTCCCCTTGCTGAATAACTCCTCATGTGTGAATGTCGTTGAGATTAGAATTGAGACCACATATATTTGTGAAATGAATTAGGAAGTCCTTGGGAGGTTTAGATCTTTTTGCAGATAAGCTTGTTCTATTAGTTTGACAATTTATGGTGTATTCAATAGTAAGAAAAAGTGGGTGGGACATGCTGTATGAAGTAATGAAATTTTTGGATATGGCGTACATGTGGTAAGAATATACACAGATCCTTGACATAACGTAGCCTCGACAATGCTCCTCGCATACACACTCGGACTTCCTCCAGTCACTATCTGGCAGAGTAGAGGTAGCAAGATTATACCCTATCTGATCCGGAAGCCTCCTAGAGAGTTAGCAATAGGTTCGGTCCGGTGTACTAACTATCGGCCGGCCTGCGAACACAGTTTTAGAGCTGTACCCTTGAAATGTAAGGAATATTGGATCTCGCCACGACGTTCTTCATAACCTCAAAAGTCATCAATCATACTGCATGATGGAAGAGATATGGAAGGGTTGACCGGACCTTAGCTCTAGAGACTAAACATGGGTTCCACCACTTCGAGCCTTCAATAAGCAAAGTGGTGTTATTTCACCGGTTGATGAGAGTCATCTACCACCTAGTACTGCCTGGTAACATAGAGGGGTGGCATTCCTCCATGTGGTGTGCTCGCCACACCTCGACCCTTGCTTACGTTGGTTCACACCTGGGTGGTCACCCACCATGTACTTGTGCATGGAGGTTATACCCAGGATTACTAACAGTCCCACTATCGTGAAGGTGCAAGCAGAGGATTTGGCTGTCACAGACCGTCCGGACTTCGCCGAAATTGGGTCTACTTGACTTGAGTGTCACCTGAATATCAGTTCCATGAGCGTTTTAGACTCCCAGGTAGCAAGTACAGCTTGTCTGGCATATCTGAGAGAATGTCTGTAACAACCTCAAGAACCTAAAAGATGATATCTGCTCTACAACGTCATCAACCTTTGCCCCTGGCAGACATACCCTGGTCCTGTTCCACTTATCCTTTTTACAATGCATGTTCCCCGTTTCCCTGACAATAGAGTCACCAACAACTACTAGTTCCTGTGGGACCAGTGCATTCGGCCTTGGGGGTTGGCGCTGTGTTTCCTGACGATCAAGTGCAGGCTCTGGCATTGATGTGGGCAGCTGAGAGCTTGATGGGCCCCTCAATTTAGTTCCTTCGAAGGCATCCACCCTGTCCTTCAAGCTCTCATATAGGCCCATAACAATGCTGAATTGTTGCCTGATTTCGATACACTCCTTGCATCGCGCGCACACACAAAGACATCCCCCATGGCAATATCATGTCCTGTACCCGATTGCTCTGCAAACATCAAGCAAACAGTGCATTTTATAAGGCTGTGAGTCAGAGGACAACTGCCCCCCTCAGTTCTACTCTGAGCCACAGCACTTCCATTAGCTTGAGCCTTTTGCTTTGCTGCTCTGGTCTGAGTCATGATTTCTATTAATTTCAATAAAATTTCAATTTCAGTTCAAAATTATAACCCTAAACTTGTATCCCAACACTGTTATAACGGTATATATATTTTTCAGTGTCAAGTATTAATTATCTACGAGTTCACTTTATATAACTTCCGTATCAGTTATGTATTAATTAATTATGTTACGTTTGTAATCTAAGTCGTTATATGTATTTAGTTAAAAGTACAATTTAATTGACAACAAAGTTCAGCAAGTTTAATAGATTCCACCGATCAACTGACAATATTATAACCTATACGATACTAACGCTATCTAGTTCGGTATATAGCGTATCGTATGACATAGGCGGCAAGTTACGAACAGTAAATCTACGGACACTTAAGTATTAATTAACTTTCAAATCTCGCTGTCTCGATTCAGAATAAACTAACGATCCTTATTAGGTCATAAGCTACTTACAGAAAATAATTTGATGTAAAAAGTATTCAATAAAGCAGCTAAATATGGCTAAAAAACCTCGTTCAGCAGAGTTGCAGCTTGTAACACGTGGATTTGATACCCTTACCGATACTTTTATGCAATTACAGGGCCGAGTAAAGAATAAATACACCAGATTAATCAGAAAATCACAAAATAATGCTATACTACTAAATTTAAATCAAAAGTTTTAGAAAAACAATAATTTCAAATCAATAAATAAGAAAAATCCACTTAGCGGCTTTGAACAAGTCTGGCTCCTACTAGCTCTTACTGGCTCCTACTGTTATGTTTGATATACCTTCATCAATATCATTAATAAATATACAAAACAACAATGGGACCAGCACCGAACTCTGGGGGACTCCACTAATAACGTTAGTCCTCTTAGAGTAGTGTCATTTATTACCATTCTTTGCCTTCTCCCACTCAACCATCCCTTTATCCATTGCAGCAACTTGCCTTTAATGCCATACTGCTCCGTTTTGCCCAGTAGTCTTCCAGGTACGACAGTATCAAAAGTTTTCCTGAAATCCGAGTATGTGATATCAAAATTATTTTTTGCATCCAGTTCCTTTCTGACCACATTGTAGTATCCAGTGAAATTGGCCACAGAAGACTTCCTCTTAACAAACCCATGCTGTGTCTGACTTATTACTGCAGTCTTGTCTAGATGATCCCACAATGTTTCTTTAACCAGTGATTCCATTATTTTCCCCGAAATAGAAGTTAAACTAACAAGTCTATAATTATTTGTCACCCTTTGCACCCCCTTTGTGAATTGTGGGTAATATGCTCATCTTCAGTCCATGGGGACCTACCCCGACTCTAAGGGTGCTCTCATAATTATAGCTAACAGTTTGCTTACTTCTCTTGCTGCTTCCTTCAATATAACTGGATAGATTCCAGGTGCCTTTTTTATGTTTAACTTCAACAATTTTACCTCCACTTTGCTCTCAGTTATTACAAACTCACTTAGCACCCTTTTAGAGTTTGATAAACTTCTGGCATTGCTTTCCTTGAATAACTCCTCATGTATGAATGTAAATGCAAAATACTCATTCAGTTTATCAGCTACTTGACAGGATCATCAATAGTTGAACTGTCTATGTTAAATGGACCGATCTGATTCATCCGTTGTCAATTGTTAATCAATCATTAATTGTTGATGATCTTCCTGTGATAGCTGACAAATTGAATGAATATTTTGTATCTACATTCAAACATGAGGAATTCTGTACAGAAGTCGAGGATAGAAGTTTTTCAAACTCTAACACGGATCTAAATGGCTTTGTAATAACTTGAGGCAAATGGAAGAGAAATTGTTAAAATATAACATAAGAAAGGCATCTTGGATGTATAAATAGATTTCCACGGACTGAAGATGTGGAAATGTATCCCCAATTCACAAAGGGGATCAAAGGGTGACACGAGTAATTATAGACCCGGAACTTCTGTTCCTGGTAAAGAAATGGTGTCACTGTTTAAAGAAGCAATGCAAGTTCATGTAGACAAGACTAGTTCAGACACAGCATGGGTTTGTTAAGAGGAAATCTTGCCTGACCAATCTGATTGGATACTACATTGTGGGGTGCCTCCGTAGCCAGGTGGGAAGGAGCAGCAGTGCATAGCACACGCTTCTTGATTAGACCGGGGTTCGAGCCCGTCACCACCAAATACGGAGGATGCGGAAAGGTCAGGGAATGACCACCGCATATCCCGGAGCAATATGGCCTTAGTTTCTAATGCTCCTAAAAACCAAATAACAAACAAACAACAAACTACATTGTGGTCATAAAGGAATTGGATGCAAAAAATAATTTTGATATCATATATATACTTGGATTTCAGGAAAGTTTTTACTGTTTCACTAGGGATAATCAAAGGGCTGCTGTACAAATTGGGAGCAGTATAGCATTAAGGGAAAGTTGCTGTTATTGATAAAAGAATGGTCAAGCAGGAGAAGACAGAGAGTGGTAATTAATGGACACTGCTTGTTGTGGATTAATGTTATTAGTGGAGTCACTCAGGGTTCGATTTCGTGATCTTTATTGTATTCTATATTTATCAATGATATTCATGAAGGTATAACAGTCTTAATGTCCAAGTTTGCAGAAGATATGAAGGTTGGTAGGGTTGTTAATGACAGTATGCTGCAACAGGATCTGGAAAAGTTCGGAGATGGGCTTAGAGGTGGGAAGTTAAGTTTAACATTGACAAAATGCAAAGTACTGACTATGGGTAGCAGAGCTCCCTAGTAATGTATTAACTGTGCAGTTATACCCTCAGGGTAGTGGGGAATGGAAAAGACCTGGGGTAATTATGCAGACAGTATGAAGTTTTCTGAGCAGTGCAGCAGGCTGCCAGAGGTCTTAGGGTCTTGTGAATGATATACAGGAATTTTGCTATCATTGATAAGGAGATGATTATCCCTTTGTATAAGGCAGTGGTCAGGCAACACCTTGATTACAGCATACAGGTGTGGAGGTCGCATTTTAGGAAGAATGCAGAGCTGCTGAAATGAGTACAGAAAAGAGGAACAGTGATTTAATCTTACCAAGAAAGGCTTAAGTTTGGCAAATTGCAACGTCTGGAGACTAGGCTTGTTGTTTGTTATTTGGTTTTTAGGAGCATTAGCAACTAAGGCCATATTGCTCTGGGGATATGCGGTGGTCATTCCCTGACCTTCCCGCATCCTCTGTATTTGGTGCTCACAGGCTTGAACCCCAGTCAGATTAGAAGCGTGTGCTACGCACTACTGCCCCTGACCACCTGGCTACGGAAGTGCCATGGAGACTAGGCACTTGCAAAGTCTTGAATGGTTTGAGCAAGCTCAATGCTGATGGGGAAATGTTCCTCTTGCTCAGATTACACTCTTGAGGCTGCATAAATTCAAATTGAGGAAAGAGAGTTGTCGAATAAATGTGTGCAGAAATTTGGTTTTAGCCTGCAGGTGGTTGATTGCTGGAACAACAAACTTCCCTATGTCATTGTAGATGTTGATAGCTTAAATAAATTCAAGGAAGAAGTTGAAAAACTTTTGGAGATAATGGATGGGTGAAATAGGATTTTTTTGTCTCGTGGTTTATTATCTTGCTTTTTTGCATCATTGCCTATGCTAATGCTAAGAGTACCCCTTTTTCTCCTCTCTAATTTTTTTCCATTCTCTGCACCTTTTCTAAAAAATCCATTTCCTTCCTCAGATAAGGCTTCTAGAGGGTGGCCTAACTGTTGCCGTGTATAACTGGATAAAAATAGTAAATCAGCAGAATTGGTTTGATATTTTTATATAAAATACTGAACCAATCATGTTAAATATAGCCCATAATTCTTATTGCTAACTTCATTAGATTTGAATTCTTGTATCTTTTATTCCACTAAAGGAACTCATACAGCAAGTTGATATGATATCCTGAATGAGTATAATACGAATCTAATATCCAGGAATTTTTTATGTGATATTTTATTTAAATTTTATTGTTATTGCAAATAAATTTTAATGCTATTATTTAATTTTTTTTCACATATTGTAAGTGGGTTATCCTTATAGGCTGTACTTTGTTTGTGAATGAAATATAATGAAAATAATAATATCTTTTAATTCATTAACAAAATATTTTAGAATGTGTGCGCATAAATTTTGAGAGTTAGTATTACAATTACAAGCAATTCAGTTATTTTACCAAAATGAATGGTCTTGGGGTCTTGTGAATGATATAGAGGAATTTTGCTATCAGGGATAAGGAGGTGATTATCTCTTTGTATAAGGCATATGCCGTTTCCGTATGCTGGGTTCTGTAATGATCTTATGGTGTTGTAAATACTGGCACTAATAATAGGACAAGTCATGCAATAACGATGGACATTCACCCAGTGACTGAGTAAGGGATTTAGTTTATACTGTTATACTTTATGCTATATCCCATTATCTTAACCCTGAGGGTGGCACCCTGGGTTGCTGAGACCCCCTGACAGTATTTCGGCAATTTTATGCTGTTCAGCTACTTTGTCCATTCAGTTTCAGCTCCTAATAGTTCTTTATAAAAATGTTTTCTTACATTTCTCCATTGAAAATTCCAGAAATCTCTGTTAATTATCATGCATACAGGATAAATTGCGAAAGTGAAATTGTCTAATTATCCAATCCATTATCTATTCAATTATTGACAGTGCACTGGATTTACTGACAGCATGTTTTCCTCCAGTTGTTAATGCCCTTGCTTCATGAAAGTGAGGTGTTGCTGAAACCAACTGTGGATGCCCATGTTACATTTAATGAAGCAGTGTTTGTGGTATTAACTGGACTGGCAGTCCAATTATTGAAACGCATGGGTTTTTCAGATTGCTGACAGGTCTTGAAATTTTTCACAGTTGTTTTCATAATAGATTTGAATATAAAGGTGGCATCAAAAATTTGAATTACTTTCTGTAGATTTTAAAATTTCAAGTGTCACTTAAACTCTTTGCTTCTGGTCAATTTACACACCTGATTGTGGATTAAGCTTTAGTGTAGGAAAAATTTAATCTTCTTTTTTTTTATATATCTGCGAAGTTCTTTAGACACGAAAGCAGAAGACTTTTCTTGATTAATTTAAAAAGTTGACCTGACTGTAGACTTATTCAGATTTTTTCCCTGGGATCTGCTTTCTTCTGGGAACTTTCATTTGAACTTTTATCTATATGACCATCTTTTATTGCAAGAAAATACTTCTTTTAAATTTTTTCATCTCTCTCTCTCTCTCGTCAATCTCAAAACTCTGGTGAGACTAACTTGACAGGGCATTTAAAATAAAATGAAAGTATGTTAGGAAAAACAAAAAGATTAAAACTCCTCAATCATGTCAAAAATACTTTATAAGGTTAAAAAAGTTAAAATTTGTAATCTACTTAATTTAAAG
Organism: Mastigoproctus giganteus; assembly: GCF_048544385.1. Lineage (NCBI taxonomy): Eukaryota > Metazoa > Arthropoda > Arachnida > Uropygi > Thelyphonidae > Mastigoproctus > Mastigoproctus giganteus. Next base: position 277,719,381 of record NC_143575.1, on the reverse strand, counting down.
CCCCTACAACAAAAAATTCTGCCTTCAGTTGCATTCCATTCACTGCCAGCTGAGAAACTCGAAGCATGGTTTGATTATATCTGTCGCTTTGAGCAGAATGGAAAAGTCTTCATCAGCTTGGTAACAATTTCTCTCCCCTTCCTAGTGGTTAAGAAGTGATTAAGGCAGCCATAACAGTCTTTCATTGAGCAAAATCTCTGGGCCTGATAGGATTCATAATTTTATAATGCAATTTGCTAGCCTTTCATTTATGAACCTTTGCTGTTATCTTTAACAAATCTGTGGAGCAGAGATACTTTCCTGAATACTGGAATGAACGTTCCAGCTTTTGTGTAAGGAAAATTCCTCATCCTGCACAACTCAAAGGATAGATTGGAGATCTAACTCTTTTCCCCTCTTCCCTCAGTATTAAAATTTCTTCACAAAATTCTTCTTCCCATCTTAACCTCCAAAACCTTTTCCTTGAACTCTGATCAGGTTTATTATGGTAAAAAAGTTGTCTTGAAAATTTACAGTTTACTTCCTGTTACTTTTCTTGCTACTCGAGCAATTTACAGTAATGCCCAGTTAGATTTAGTCTATCTTTGATGTCTGTGCTGCCTTTAATACAGTCAATTTCCGAACACTGGTTGAATTTTTACACGGCTTCTATTCTTTTCCATATCCGTCCAAGTTGAATAAAGATATTCAAAACTCCATATTATCAGGAATATATTAGTTGGGTTGTGATTTAATGGATATTCTTCAGATTGGTGTAACGTCAGGAGTGGGTCCCTCAAGGATCAGTTCTTGAACCATTGTTATGTTTCATTTTCATAAATTATGTTGACAAAGGGATTAACATTAGTAGAGACATATGATGCAAAAAGCAAGCTTATGCAGCATCAGCCAAAAAAAAAAAAAAAAACCACTCCCATTTCACCCCTCCGTTCGTCTCAGCCTTAAATTTATTAAATTTGTCCAGCTCAGCCTTAAATTTATTTAGGCTATCAACTTCCACAACAAAGGATGGAAGTCTGTTCCACCAATCAAATACCCGCTAGCTAAAGGCAAACTTCTGCACATCTATCCTACCTCTGTCTTTCCTCAATTCGAATTTATGCCCTCTCAGGTGATAATTCTGAGCAAGAGGGAGAATCCCATCAGCATTGAGCATACTCAAACCATTCAAGGCTTTATCTACCTCACTCAGGTCACCTTGCAGGTGCCTAGTCTCCAGACACGGTAATTTGCAAAACTTGAGGCATGGTGTCAGAATTTGCAGATGACATAAAGATTGGCAGAGTTAGCATTAGTAGAGGCACATGATGCAAGAAAGCAAGCTTATACAGCATCAGCCAAAAAAAAAAAAAAAAAAAGACCTTCCATTTCACTGGTTCAGTCATTCCAAATGTTTGTCTAGTTCAGCCTTGAATTTATTTAAACTATAAACTTCCACAACAATAGATGGAAGTTTGTTCCAGCAATCAACTACCCACTGGCTAAAGGCAAACTTCTGCACATCTATTCTGCAACTGACTTTCCTCAGTTTGAATCTGAGGAAAGGTTTGTAATCTGAGCAAGAGGAAGAATCTCATCAGTATTGAGCCTGCACAATCCATTCAAGGCCTTATACACCTCAATCAGATCGCCTTGCAGGTGCCTAGTCTCCAGAAGCTGTAATTTGTTGAACTTAAAAACCTTTCTTTATAAGAGCACCCATTTGTTCTCTTCACCAATCTTGTTGCCCTTCTCTGTACTCGTTCTAGCAACTCTACATCCTTCCTAAAATGAGGCGTTCAGACCTGTATGCAGTACTCAAGGTGTGGCCTGACCATAGCCTTATACAAGGGGATAATCAGCTCCTTATCCCTGCTTGCAAAATTCCTCTATTGAAAAGACCCCATGACCTATTCTGGCAGCCTGTCTTCACTGTTCAGAAAACTTCATATCTAACTGCACAATTACCCCTAGGTCTCTTTCATTCTCCACTACTCTGAGTGTAACACCATCCAGTTGGTACCTTTCTCTGGGGTTACTGCTACACATATGCAGCACTTTGTATTTGTCAATGTTAAACTTCAATTGCCACTTCTCAGCTCATCTACCTAACTTTTCCAGATCCTGTTGCAGTTGCATACTATTATTACTGTTAATAACAATCTCATCCCTGTGGGATGGGATACACTTAAAAAGAAAGGGTGCAAGAATATTTACTGATGCTATCAAGGCAGAGTTAGGTGGGTTGGAAAACTGCTAGCTTGGGGGAGAGATACATGGACTAATAGATTAACAGTAGCTGCTGGCAGAGGTAAAAGTGATTTTTACACTACTTCTAATGAAATGCAATTGGGCAGCAGCCTGGAAAGCAAGGCAATGGGAATTTCCAGGACTGCCGAGAGTCATAGTGGAACAAGTAAATACATGGGCTGTGTTAGGATAACTAAGAGTAGAAACAGGTGCATGTATACTTGCATGTACACCAATGCTAGGGCCGACCGGGTTAGCCGGATGGGTAAAGTGCCTGCCTGGCAACCCAAAGGTCGCGGGTTAGAATCCCGCCGCGGGCTTGGATCAAAGTACTGCAAAAACCTTGGGAGGTGCATTATGGCCACAGAAGTCGATGCGCCAACAACTACAAAAAAAAAAAAAAAAAAACAATGCTAGGAGTATAGTTAATAAAATCGATGAGCTTGAAGTGCTAGTCAAGACATCAAAGGCAGATATTGTTGGAACATCAGACACATGGTGTCACACAGACATAAGAAGTGCAGAACTGGAATTTGGCGAGTGCAATGTGTACAGAAAGGATAGACAGGAGGGGTTATGCTGTTAGTTAAGAAACACATAAAATCTAAGGAGGTGCATCCAATTGATGTTGGTGGACAATGCAATGTTGAGTCTGTTTGGTGTGACATAAGCACTGGGAGAGGAAAAATTAGAGTAGGCGTGTGTTATAGGCCTAATGAATCTGATGAGTATAATGAGCAATTGTGCAGAGAAATGGAGTGGATCAGTAAATTAGAGTGTCTTATAAGGGGGGATTTTAATTTCCCGGATATTGACTGGAATTTGTGGGTTGGTCGCTCACACACTAGCAAGGCTTTTGTGGATTTATTGGATGATTGTTTTCTACAGCAGCATGTTCGGAATGCGACTAGAGGTAGTAATTCTCTTGATCTGATTATCAGTAATGATTCTTCATGCATCAAGAATCTGCAGATAATGGAACCACTAGGTGGCAGTGATCACAGTGTGCTGAAGTGGGATTTACTCAGAGGTAACTACCATCAAGGGTAAAGGGAAGGGTTTTTGCTTTCGTAAAGGTGACTACAGTGGTCTGAGACAGTATTTAAATTCTACATGGTGGAACCAACTGATGGTGTTACCAACAGCAAATTCAAAATGGGAAGCATTCAAAGAATTAATCTTGGAAGCCACTAGGCTTTTCATACCAACAAAGAAATGTTGTTCAAGATTTAGGCCTAAATGGATGTCAGATGACTAATTAGACATGTGACAGAGAAGAAAAATGCATGGGATACATATAAATTAACATGTGACACAGAAGCCTATGATAGATATAAGCTGGTCTGTAATCAAGTTACAAAGGAGGTTAGGCAGGTGAAGGAAGATTATGAGAAATTTTTGCTAAAAATATGCAAAGAAAAAGAGCAAAGAGTTCTTTACTTTGGGAAATCTAGAAGGAAGGGGAAAATCAGATTGGTACACTTGATATCGATGGTGCAACTGTTGATGATCGTGCTCAGGTAGCTAACAAATTGAATGAATATTTTGGATCGACATTCACACATGAGGAATTATTCAGGGAGGGGAATGCCAGAGGTGAATTCAAATCTGGCAGTAAGCTAGATAATCTTGTAATAACTGAGAGTAAAGTGGAGGAGAAATTGTTGAAGATAAACACAAGAAAGGAACTGGGGTGGATGGAATCTATCCAGTTATATTAAAGAAGGTGGCAAAGGAAGTAAGCAAACCCTTAGCCATAATTATGAGAGGTACCCATGGACTGCAGATGTGCAAATGTGACCCTTATCCACAAAATAGGATCAAAGGGAGACACAAGTAATTACAGACCTGTTAGTTTAACTTCTGTTCCAGGGATATTAATAGAGGCACTGGTCAATGAAGCATTGCAGGATCATCTAGACAAGAATTCAGTTATAGCTCGGACACAACATCGGTTTGTTAAGGGGAAGTGTTGTCTGACTAATTTGATTGGATACTATGATGTAGTCACAAAGGAACTGGATGCAAAGAATAACTTTGATATCATATATTTGGACCTTAGAAAAGCCTTTGATACTGTTGCACATGAAAGACTGCTGCACAAATTGGAGCAGTGTGGCATTGGAGGCAAATTGCTGCTATGGATAAAGGGATGGTTGAGTGGAAGAAGGGAGAGAGAGAGAGAGAGGTAATCAATGGACACTGCTCTTCGTGGACTAATGTTATTAGTGGAGTCCCTCGGGGTTCAGTGTTGGGTTTATTGTTGTTTTCTGTGTTTTTAAATGATATTGATGATGGTATATCAGGCTTAATGTCCAAGTTTGCAGACGATACGAAGGTTGGCAGGGTTGTTAATGACAGTACACTGCTGCAACAGGATCTATAAAAGTTGAGAAGATGGGCTGAGAGGTGGCAAATGAAGTTTAACATTGACAAATGTAAAGTACTACATATGGGAAGCAGTAATCCCAGGGTAATGTTTCAACTCTGTGGTACCACACTGATAGTGGTAGAGAATGAAAATGACTTGGGGGTAATTGTGCAGGCAGATATGAAGTTTTCTGAGCAGTGCAGATGGTCTGGAAGAGTAGCTCATGATGTCTTGTCAATGATATACAGGAATTTTTCTAGCAGGGATAAGGAGGTGATTATCCCTTTGTATAAAGCAGTGGCCAGGCCACACCTTGAGTACTGTATACAGTTCTGGAGGCCTCATTTTAAGAAGGATGTGGAGCTGTTGGAAAAAAGTACAGAGAAGGGCAACAAAATTTGTGAATGGAACAAAGGGTTGCTCTTACGAAGGAAGGCTTACGTTTTGCAAATTACAGTGTCTGGTGACTAGGCACTTGCGAGGTGATCTGATTGCGGTGTATAAAGCCTTGAATGGTTTGAGCATGCTCAATGCTGATGGGATTCTTCCTCTTGCTCAGAATAATCAGCTGAGTGGGCATAAATTCAAATTGAGGAATGGCGGTTGTAGGATAGATGTGCGGAAGTTTGCCTTTAGCGAGTGGAGGGTTGATTGCTGGAAAAAACTTTCATCTGCCATTATAGAAGTTAATAGCTTAAATAGATTCAAGGCAGAACTTGACAAACATTTGGAGTGATTGGATGGGTGAAATTAGGTTTTTTTTTTTTTTTTTTTTTTGGCTGGTGCTATACAAGCTTTCTTTCTTGCATCATGTGCCTATGCTAATGGTAATTACCACTCTCTGTCTTCTCCCACTCAACCATCCTTTTATCCATTGTAGCAATTTGCCCTTATTGCCATATTGCTCCAATTTGTATAGTTATCTTCCATATGCAACAGTATCAAAAGCTTTCCTGAAATTGAAGTATATGATATCAAAATTATTTTTTCCATCCAGTTCCTTTGTGACCACATCATACTATCCAATCAAATTGTTCAGACAAGACTTCCCCTCGACAAACCTGTGGTGTGTTTAGATGATCTCGCAATGCTTCTTTAACCAGTGACTCCATTATTTTCCCTGGAACAGAAGTCAAACTAACAGGTCTGTAATTACTCGTGCCATCCTTTGATCCCCATTTGTGAAGTGGAGATACATTTGCACATCTGCAGTTCGTGGGGATTTCCCCCAAGTCCAAGGAAGCTCTCATAATTATGGCTAAGGGCTTGCTTACTTCCTTTGCTGTCTCCTTTAATATAACTGGATAGATCTCATCTATCGCACACTTCAACAATTTCTCCACCACTTTTCTCTCAGTTATTACAAAATCATTTAACTCCCTGTTAGAGTTTGATAAATATCTGGTTCTCTCCTCCTTGAATAACTCCTCATGTGTGAATGTAGATGCAAAATACTCATTTAGTTTGGCAGCTATCTGAGAATGAACATCTACAATCAAACCATTGATATAAAGTGGACCAATCTGATTGATTCACTTCCTTTTAGAGTTTATATAAATAAAGAAGTCTGCTGTTTTTCTTTGCATCCTTTGCCAAAGATTTTTAATGATCTGCCTTCACTTGCCTAACCTCCTTTGATTACAGACTAGCTTTTGTTTTGTATGTACCCTAGGCTTTTGTGTCGCCTGAAGCTAGCAGTTTTCCAACTCACCTAACATTCCCTCGGTAGCATCAGCAAATATTCTTGCACCCCTTCTATTTAAGTGTATCCCATCCCTGTAGAAGCAGTCTCTTCTGTTAACAAGCACAGACCACGCTGAGAAAAATTCTACCCAGTGAGCCTGCACTATCTCTCCAGGTGCAAATTGATTGACAAGGCTCTCATTATATACTCCCTCCTATCGTGTCTGGGCAGGATTGCAGACACTTTCAAATTGAACCCTAACTGACGACTTTTTTTCTGCATTGACCTGTACTTGCTTAGTAAATCTTGAGATCTCCTACACTTAATGTCATTAGTGCTAACTATATAACGATATCACCTTTTCAGCTCTTAAAAGATGATACCTGCTCTACGTCATCAACTTTTGCTCTTGGTAGACATACTCCGGTCCTATTCCACCTATCCCTTTTGCACAATATATTTCCCGTTTCCCTGACAGTTGAGTCAACAATAGCTAGCTCCTGTGGGACCAGCATATTCTGCCTGAAGGTTGCTGCTTTGTTGCCTGGTGCATAAGAGTGAGCTCTGGCATTGGGTTGGGCAGCTGAGAACTTGATGTCCCCCCCATTTTAATTCCTACAAGGGCATACACCTGACTTTTTAAGCTCTCATAGACGTCTATCAGAATGCTGTGTTGGCAACTAATTTCTTCACATTCTCTGCACCTAGCACACAAAGACATCCTCCATGGCTAAATCATGTCCTGTTTGAGTGAGATCCACATACACGTCACATTTTGCACATTTTTTTTTTTTACTGTGATGCATTGGAGAATTGTCCCCTACGGTTCTCCTGCGAACCACAGCAGCTTCACTACTTTATGCAAATTGCTTTGCTGCTCTAGTTTGGGCCATGATTTCCATTTAAATTCCTTCACCCATCCAATTTAATTAACAATAAAAATTAAAAGGATTTATAAATTTAATTGATTAATTGCCAATACTATTCTAAGCTAACTGATTCCTACTACAGTATTACATATTAAGCAATATAGTTTTACATTATTCCTTAAGCTATCAAGTTCGAGATATATGTAATGCTATTCCATATCAATACTACACAATGGTGGCAAGTTTTGAATGGTACAAATATTAGGGATACTAAGTAATAACCCGCAAAATCTCTATCTAAGTTCAAAATAAACTAAGTATCGTAATTAGGAATATAAAGCTACTTCACAAAAATAAATTAATATGCCAGTTTAGTCATTAAAATGAAAAAAATTTAAGAAAAACTTCTGTATTAGCTGGAGCCGTAAAATCTTTTCCCTCACTGAGCTAATCTCGTTTCCTGGTTGTTAATGATCAGTGCTAAACTTCACTCCTTCAGAATGACTTGAACAGACTTCAAAGATGGTCTGAGAAGGGGCAGGTATTAGCATTAGTAGAGGCATATGATTCAAGAAAGCAAGGTTATAAAGCATCAGCCAAAAAAAAAAAGAAAAACCTTCCCATTTCACCTATCCATTCCCTCCCTCCAAATGTTTGTCTAGTTCTTTGAATTTGTTTAAGCTGTCAAACTTTTACGACAGATGGAAGTTTGTTCTGGTAATCAACCACCTGCTGGCTAAAACACAAATTTCCGCAAATCTATTCTGTCTTACCCCATTTTGAATTTATGTCCCCTTAGGCAATTAATCTGGGTAAGAGGAAGAATCTCATCAGCATTGAGCTTACTCAAACCTTTCAAGGTCATATACACTTCAGTCAGATCACCTTGCAGGTGCCTAGTCTCCAGACTCTGAAATTTGCAGAACTAAAGCCTTTCTTTGTAAGAGCAGCCCTTTTTCCATTCACTAATCTTGTTGTCCTTCTCTGTACTCGTTCCAGCAGCTATACATCCTTCCTAAAAGGATGTATAGCTGCTGGAACATATTGTATACAGGTCTGGAGGCCTGTATACAGTACTCAAGGTGTTGCCTGACCATTGCCTTATACAAGGGGATAATCACTTCCTGATCCCTCCTTGAAAAATTTCTGTATATCATTTACAAGACACCATAAGCGACTCTTACAGACTGTCTGCACTTCTCAGAAAACTTCATATATGACTGCATAATTACTCCGAGGTCTTTTTCATTCTCTACCACCCTGAGTGTAGTAACACACAGTTGATATGTTACTCTTTGGTTCTGCTAACTACATGCAATATCTTTCATTTGTCAATGTTAAACTTCAGTTTCCACCTCAACTTTTCTAGATCCTGTTGCAGTAGTGTACCATCATTAACAATCATGCTAACCTTCGTATAGTCTGTAAACTTGGACATTAAGCCTGTTATACCTTCATCAATATTATTAATAAATACATTAGTTTAGAAATGGAAGGATTACCTCTATGATGTCTTGTAGAACACTTCAGTGCTGATATTCTTCGTAGTTGAATAACTATACAAATAGATTACATCTATTCCACTCCCTTGCAGACAAAATCAATGATCCAATGCACTACGGGATTGGAGACCCATGGACCCCAAAATACATAGAATCACCAACCCTAATGTTTCAGCGAGAGAGAATATACTTCCGTATTTTAAAAACAAACAAAACCCTCGCAGACAAAATCAATGATCCAGTGCACCATGGGGTTCAAGACCCGTGGACCCCAAGCTCGACCCCAAAATACATCAAATTACCAACCCTAATCTTTGAGCGAGAGAATACAATACTTCTGTATTTCAAAAACAATTAATAAATACAGAAAACATTAAATTAAAACATTAATAAATACAGAAAACAACAATGGACCCAACACCGAACCCTGGGGGGGATTCCACTAATAACATTAGTCCACGAAGAACAGTGTCCATTGATTACCACTCTCTGTCTTCTCCCACTCATCCATCCCTTTCTCCATACCAGCAATTTACCCTTAATGCCATACTGCTTCAATTAGTATAGTAGATTGCCACGTGTAATAGTATCAAAAGCTTTACTAAAACTCCAAGTATATGGTATCAAAATTACTTTTTGCATCCATTTCCTTTGTGACCACGTCATAGTATCTAATCAAATTGGTCAGACAAGACTTCCCCTTAACAAAGCCATGCTGTGTTTGAAATATAACTGCAGTCTTGTCTAGATGATCCTGTAGTGCTTCTTTAACCAGTGCCTCCATTAATTTCCCCGGGAACAGTAGTTAAACTAACATGTCTGTAATTACTTGTGCATTTGATCCCCATTTGTGAATTGGAGATACATTTGCACATCTCCAGTCCACAGGGACCTACCTGGAGTTCAAGGAAGCTCTCGTTATCATGGCTAAGGGTTTTCTCACTTCCTTTGCTGCCTCCTTTAATATAACTGGATAAATCCCATCACCCCATGTGCCTTTTCTATATTTAACTTCAACAATTTCTCCTCCACTTTGCTGTCAGATATTACAAAATCATTTAGCTCCCTGCCAGAGTTTGATAAACTTCTGGCATTCCTCTTCCTGAATAACATTCTCATGTGCGAATGTACACGCAAAATACTCATTCAGTTTCAGCTCTCTGAGCAGGATCATCAATAGTCGAACTATCAATATCAAGTGGGCCAGGTGCCTCCGTAGCCAAGTGGGAAGGAACAGCAGTGCGTAGCACACGCTTCTTGATTAGACCGGGGTTCGAGCCCGTCACCACCAAATACGGAGGATGCGGAAAGATCAGGGAATGACCACCGCATATCCCGGAGCAATATGGCCTTAGTTGCTAATGCTCCTAAAAACCAAAATAACAATAACATCAAGTGGACCAATCTGATTCATCCCCTTTTTTCTAGAGTTTACATAAGTAAAGGACACTTTGCTGTTTTTCTTTGCACCATTTGCCAAAGATGTCTCTTAATCTGCCTTCGCCTACCTAACCTCCTTTGTCACTTGATTACAGGCCGGTTTATATCTGCCATAGGCTTCTGTCACACATTATAATTTATGTTCATCCCATGCATTTTTCTTTTCTGCCAAGAGTCTCATTAATTCATGTGACATCCATTTAGATCTAAACCTTGAACAATATTTCTTAGTTGGTATGAAAAGCTTAGTTACTTCCAAGATTAATTTTTTGAATGCTTCCTATTTAGAATTTGCTATTGATGACATCATCAGTTGGTCACACCGTATAGTATTTAAAAACTGTTTCAGACCACTGTATTACCTTTATGAAAGCAAAAACCCTTCCTTTTATCTCTGATCTAAACTATATCTTTGAGTAAATGTCACATCAGCACACAATGATCACTTCCACTTAGTTGATCTTTTATCTGCAGATTCTTAATGCATGAAGAATCAGAGTACTCAGATTCTTCTCTGTACTCAGAGAAGGACAACAAGATTAGGGAATGGAACGAAGGGTTGCTCTTACGAAGAAAGGTTTAAGTTTTGCAGATTACAGTGTCTGAGAGACTGGGAACCTGCGAGGTGACCTGATTGAGGTGTATAAAGCCTTGAATGGTTTGAGCATGCTCAATGTTGATGGGATTCTTCCTCTTGCTCAGAATAATCACCTGAGAGGGCATAAATTCAAATTGAGGAAAGACAGATGTAGGATAGATGTGTGGAAGTTTGCCTTTAGCCAGCGGGTAGTTGGTTGGTGGAACAGACTTTCATCTTTTGTTGTGGAAGATGATAGCCTAAATAAATTTAAGGCTGAGCTGGACAGGTATTTGGAACGAATGGAGGGGTGAAATGGGAGCAGTCTTTTCTTTTTTTTTTTTTCCCCCGGCCGATGCTGCATAAGCTTGCTTTCTTGCATCATATGCCTCTACTAATGCTAATCACTACTTATAATCAGATCAAGAGTGTTACTTCCTCTAGTTGCCTCTCGAACTTGCTGCTGTAGAAAATTATCATCTAATAAATCCACAAAAGCCTTTCTAGTGTGCGAGGGACCAATCCACAAGTTCCCAACAGTATCTGGGAAGTTAAAATCCCCCGTTATAAGACAATCTGATTTACTGGCCCAGTCTATTTCTCTGTTTGGTTGGTCGTTGTACTCATCAGAACCATTAGGCCTATAACACACTCCTACTCTCAATTTTGCTTTCCCCGTGCTTATGTCACACCAAACTGACTAAACATTGCACTTTCCACCCATGTCAACTGGATGCACTTCCTTAGATTTTGTGTTTCTTAACTAACAGTATGACTCCTCCTCCTTTCCTATCCTGTCTGTTTTCTATACACATTGTACTCCCCAAATTCCAATTCTGCATTTCCTTATATATGTGCGACATCATTCTCTGATATCCCTACAATATCTGCCTTTGATGTTTTGACCAACACCTCAAATTCATCAAATTTATTTACTCAACTCCTAGCATTGGTGAACACACAAGTATACATGCACCTGTTCTTATTCTTAGCTGCCCAATGCAGTTCATTATTTACTTGTTTGGCGACGACTCCCAGCAGTCTCCGAAATCACCAGCACCTTGTTTTCCACGCTGCTGCTCATTGCAATAGAAACAGTGCAAGAAACTTGTAAATGATAATGAAATTGAAGTGTGTGTGTGTGTGTGTGTGTGTATGTATAAGCAATCTTCAAACCATAAAGTTTGTTATATATGTAAATCTTTGAATGCTTGTAATCCACTGTTATGTGTGTTATGTTATTTTTGTTGTAAACACCTATGGCCATGTGCACTTTTGAGTCACTCTTCCTTGTCAGTGTCATTAATTTATGAATGACTAATAAACTGACTATTTATTTATATGCCCACTGTAGATGAACTCAAGGTACTGTTGAAATACTTGGAAGTAAATCTATTTATAATGCACAAAGTCTATTTATTAATTATTTGCCTCCTGCATTATGATGCATCAGTTAACATATATTATGAGGAAGATGTGTAATCATCTTTGATACTTTTGTTTTATTTTATTATTTTTTTTTTTTTACAGAGTGTAATGCTGTAATGTTCTTTTTACTAGTTTATTCATGTTAACATTCTGTTTGGAAATCATAGAGAAATTTTTTTATATTTCAGGTAGAATATTTTAACTTCCTTGAGGCCTGGGCAGCCATTATGCCTTTGTTTGGGAAATCCCAAAAAAGCCCTTATGAGCTAGTTAAAGCATTGAGAGAGGCTGTTCTTGCATTAGAAAAAGGTGATAAGAAAGCAGAGAAGGTTAGTTATAATTTTTATATAATTCTGTATTTTCAGTTGTAAAGGCACAAGTTAATGCAAAAGGAATCTGGACGAAGGTAAAGAAAGCCAACAAGAGAACTATGGAAAACTTTGGGAAACTTTTACTGGACAAACTCATTTCCCACTATCGCAGTTTTTCTCTGCATTCTCAGTAAACAGATGGTGCGTGTTATCGGTAGTGGTAGTAGAAGTCGATAATGATGTATTGATTAGCTTTTTCTCATTATTAAAAGCTAAATTAAATTGGAGTTCATGAATGTTAATGCCCTCATGGCTGAAATCTACTTATAGTTACACCCTCCAGACTGCCTCAGTTTTAGGGTGTTTATCCCCCCCCCCCTTCCTGCTTTTTAAAATAGGAAAACGACTTCTACAGATAGTGTGTGTTATCAGTAGTGGCAGAAGAAGTTTTTTTTTCCTATTTTAATGAGAAAAAAATGAACTCCAATAATCTGCTTTTAATAATGATAAAAAACTAATCAATACATCGTTATTGATTTCTACTGCCACTACTGATAACATGCACCATCTGTTTACCGAGAATGCAGGGAGAAACTGCGGTAATGGGAAACGAGTTTGTCCAGTAAAAGTTTCCTGTGGTTCTCATGTTGGCTTTCTTTACCTTAGCTGGAATCTGCATTTGATTTCATTTCATTGTATTTGAATCTGTATTTGATTGCATTTCATTATCCCATCTATCCATTCCTTCATCTCTTAATCAGGTAGCTGTCCTCCATGTTATCTTACTTGACAGGTACATTGCTGTCTGTCACTTGTTTGGGGAGGTCTGAGTTTGATTCTGCCAAAGACTGGAAGAATTTCTAAAGTCTTCTTCAATTGCGGCTGTAATTAGCCATTCGCAAGTGGAGAGAGTAGGGTTCATCTGTGAATTACTTAACAAGTACAGGTCACTGTTGAAAAAAGCCGTGAATTAGGGTTGAATTTGAAAGTGTCTGCAATTCTGCCCAGACACGATAGGAGGGAGTATATGATGAGAGCCCTGTCGATCAATTCAGCCCTGGAAGGATTGTGCAAGGCTCAAGGGGTAGAAATTTTTTCAGCCTGGTCTGTACTTGTTAACAGGAGAGACTGCTTCTACAGGGATGGGATACACTTAAATAGAAAGGGTGCAAGAATGTTTGCTGATGCTATTGAGGCAGTATTAGGTGAGCCAGAAAACTGCTAGATTGGGGGGATACAAGGACTAATAGATTAACAGTAGCCACTGGCAGAGGTGAAAGTGATTCTTGCACTGCTTCTATTGGAATGAGCCGCAGCCTGGAAAATAAGATGCAGGATATTTCAGAGACTTCTGGGAATCATTGGGGTACAAATAAACACATAGGTTGTGTTAGGGTAGCTAAGAAAAAGAACAGGTGCATGTATACTTGCGTGTACACCAATGCTAGGAGTTTAGAAAATAAATTTGATGAATTTGAGGTATTGCTCAAAACATCAAAGGCAGATATTGTGGGGATTTCACAGACGTGGTGTCACACAGATATAAGGAATGCAGAACTGGAATTTGGGGAGTACAATGTCTACAGAAAGGATGGACAGGGTAGGAAGGGAGGAGGGGTTATGCTATTAGTTAAGAAATACATAACATCCAAGGAAGTGAAGCCAGTCGACATTGCTGGACAGTGCAGTGTCGAGTAAGTTTGGTGTGACATAAGCATTGGGAGATCAAAATTGAGAGTAGGAGTGTGCTATAGGCCTAATGACTCTGATGAGTATAATAAGAAACTGTACGGGGAAATAGAGTGGGCCAATAAATCAGTGAGTCTTATAATGGGGGATTTAATTTCCCAGATATTGACTGGAATTTGGGGGCTGGTCACTCACACACTAGCAAGGCTTTTGTGGATTTATTGGATGATTGTTTTCTACATCAGCATGTTCGGGAAGCAGCTAGAGGGAGTAATACTCTTGATTTGATTATCAGTAGTGATTCTTCATGCATTAAGAATCTGCAGATAAATGAACCACTAGGTGGCAGTGATCACAGTGTGCTGAAGTGGGATTTACTCAAAGAGGTAACTACCATTAGGGGTAAAGGGAAGGGTTATTGCTTCCGTAAAGGCGACTACGATGGACTGAGACAGTATTTAAATTCTATACAGTGGCACCAACTGATGATGTTACCAACAGCAAATTCAAAATGGGAAGCATTCAAAGAATTGGAAGCTACTAGGCTTTACATACCAACTAAGAAATATTGTTCAATGTTTAGGCCTAAATGGATGTCAGATGAACTAATGAGACATATGGCAGAGAAGAAAAATGCATGGGATGCATAGAGATTAACACGTGACACAGAAGCCTATGATAGGTACAAGTTGATCTGTAACCAAGTTACAAAGGAGGTTAGGCAGGCGAAGGCAGATTACAAGAAATCTTTGGCAAGGGATGCAAAGAAAAACAGCAAAGAGTTCCTTACTTATGTAAACTCTAGAAGGAAGGGGATGAATCAGATTGGTCCACTTGATATCGATGGGTCAACTGTTGATGATCCTGCTCAGGTAGCTAACAAACTGTTTGAATATTTTGCATCGACATTCACACATGAGGAGTTATTCAGCAAGGGGAATGCCAGAAGTGTATTCAACTCTGGCAGTAAGCTAGAGAATCTTGTAATAACTGAGAGTAAAGTGGAGGAGAAATTGTTGAAGATAAATACAAGAAAGGCACCTGGGGTGGATGGGATCTATCCAGTTATATTAAAGGAGGCAGCAAAGGAAGTAAGCAAACGTTTAGCCATAATTATGAGAGCTTCCTTGGACTCAGGGGAAGTACCCATGGACTGGAGATATGCAAATGTGACCCCAATTCACAAAGGAGGATCAAAGGGTGACACAAGTAATTATAGACCTGTTAGTTTAACTTCTGTTCCAGGAAAATTAATGGAGGCACTGGTTAAAGAAGCACTGCAGGATCATCTAGACAAGACTTCAGTTATAGCTCGGACACAGCATGGTTTTGTTAAGGGGAAGTCTTGCCTGACCAATTTGATTGGATACTATGATGCAGTCACAAAAGAACTGGATGCAGGGAATAACTTTGATATTATATACTTGGATCTTATAAAGGCTTTTGATACTGTTGCATATGGAAGACTTCTGCACAAATTGGAGCACCGTGACATTGGAGGCAAATTGCTGCTATGGATAAAGGGGTGGTTGAGGGGGAAAAGACAGAGAGTGGTAATCAGTGGACACTGCTCATCGTGGACTAATGTTATGAATAATGAGTGGAGTCCCTCAGGGTTCCATAATGGGTCCATTATTGTTTTCTGTATTTATTTAATGATATTGATGATGGTATATCAAGCTTAATGTCCAAATTTGCAGACGATACGAAGGTTGGCAGTGTTGTCAAGGACACTACTGACACTATGCTACTGCAACAGGATCTGGAAAGGTTGAGCAGATGGGCTTCGAGATGGCAAATGAAGTTTAACATTGACAAATGTAAAGTACTACATATGGGAAACAGCAGCCCCAGAGCAACGTATCAACTCTGTGGTACTACACTGACAGTGGTAGAGAATGAAAGGGACCTGGGGGTGGTTGTGCAGGCAGATATGAAGTTTTCAGAGCAATGCAGACGGGCTGCAAGAGTAGCTCATGGTGTATTGTCGATGATATATAGGAATTTTTCCAGCAGGGATAAGGAGGTGATTATTCCCTTGTATAAGGCAATGGTCAGACCACACCTAGAGTACTGTATACAGGTCTGGAGGCCTCATTTCAAGAAGGATGTAGAGCTGCTGGAACGAGTACAGAGAAGGGCAACAAGATTAGTGAATGGAACAAAGGGGTGCTCTTACGAAGAAAGGCTTAAGTTTTGCAAATTACAGTGTCTGGAGACTAGGCACCGGCGAGGTGATCTGATAGAGGTGTATAAAGCCTTGAATGGTTTGAGCATGCTTAATGCTGATGGGATTCTTCCTCTTGCTCAGAATAATCACCTGAGAGGCCTTAAATTGAAATTGAGGAAAGACAGAAGTAGGATAGACGTGCGGAAATTTGTCTTTAGCCAGCGGGTGGTTGGTTGGTGGAACAGACTTCCATCCCTTGTCGTGGAAGTTGATAGCCTAAATAAGTTTAAGGCTCAGCTGGACAGGTATTTCGAACAGAGGGGTGAAGTGGAAGTGGTTACTTTTTATTTATTTATTTATTTATTTTTTTTTTTTTTGGCTGATACTGCATAAGCTTGCTTTCTTGCATCAAATGCCTCTACTAATGGTAATGCTAATTATTCTGGGCTTTTCAGCCCACACAATTTGTATGGACCCACAACATATTCCCACAGGATAGCACATATTGATCACTGCAGGAGTGCTTTCATGGTTGCACGGGAAGAACGTAGTCCCTAACCCTGCTATCCGAAGCTAGATACTTGATTATTATTATCAGGTAGCTTTTAATAGTCCTTAAATTCACTCGATTGATACCTCGAGAACTGATTTTTTTACAGTGTCGCTAACAATTCTTTATTATCTTGGGATCTGATTCCAAACTTAGCAATTCTTGCTTTTTTTATATATTTTTATTATTATTATTTTTTTAAGTGTCTATACCTGGAACCTAGGGAACTCACTGAGCAATTCTGACCATAAATTCATTCATCCAGCACTTGTACAGTAGTAGTATTAGTATTCAACATATAGTGCAAGGAATCCACAGGCTTTCGTGCACTAGCAAAAAAAAAAAAAAAAAAAACCCCAAGCAGATAAGGAAGCACAAAATATATGCTTCCCTCCTTATACAGGTCAATATCCAGTTGAGCTTTGAATTTTCAGCCTCAACTGCCTGCGAGGGCAGCTTGTTCCAGCTATCAATTTGCTACCAAAAGAAACCTTCCTAACCTCAAGCCATGTAATGTGAATTTATGAAATTATTTGAAAGTGAATCTTTCACTGTGTAGAACATTTTTTACACAGTGAAAGGCTTGACAAAGTTTCAAAATCTGCCAACATTTCATCTTCGTAAAGTTTATATATCTTAGTTGCCTCAATCTCCCCCCCCTCCCTCTACATTGCTACTATCACTAGTTCTCTGAATATAGTGCAAAATGTCGGAATCACATGCATATTCAGTTACTGTGACCATGTAAACATAGACAGGAGAAATTAACTAGAACGTGTGGAGCACTCACTTCTCCGAAAAACATATCCCCGTTTGTCCGAGTAAAGGAGAACCACAACATAGGCTGAACAGGGGCTATTATCCGTGTTGGAATCTTCTTAACCCCTGACTGACTATGGAAAGCATAGGTTTTATGGACACCACTAACATTGTGAAACGGCAATCCCTTTCACCCTTAATTCGCACTTTCTAATTATCTAAATTGCCTAAAGGCCAGAGGTGAGAACAATGCATACAAAGTTGTCTCTCCTAATCCGTTCGTTACATGGAAATTTTCTTCGTTCAACAGAAACTATTTTAAATGTAATTACCAAGGGGGAATAAAAAAAATTCGCTATAAAGAAGTTCGTTAAACAGAGGTCTGACTAATTAAATCAAAAATGAACAAATTTTAAATTGCTGGGAATGGGCCCCCTCGCCCCACCGTAGTTTCGGCTCTGGATATTCAATAATTGCATTCAGGATTTCATTTGTAAAATTAATGATCGTTTCAACAATGGGCTCTTGCGAGCCCACTATAGCTCACCACTGGTAACATCTAAAAGAATGTGAATCGCATAGGAACCCATAACCGGAAACGTCACGGGGAAAGTAGTAGCAGAGGCGCAAGAAGCAGAAATGACACAAGACAGTAATTAGTGGCAAACATTTATTTAACATAATATTAACAATGGAGTACGAGATGGATGCATTTCGTGATGTTACAACAGGTGCTCGAAGGTTCCACCATGAGACGCGATGCATGCATTACACCGATGCAGCATGGATTGGCGGACAGGTTGAACACACCTGGAGTTTCTTTGACAGTAGCAGCAGTGCAGACGAGTCTCGCCACGAGATCCATTTCCATCTCCACAGGCAATTCATACACAATAGATTTGATGGCCCCACAGAAAGAAATCAAGGCTCAATAAATAAGGTGAACGTGGGGGCCAGGCAATGGGTCCACCATGGCCAATCCATCGACACCCAAAACGCCTGTTAAAATGGTCACGAACACACCTTCCATAATGGGCAGGCACCCCGTCATGTTGAAACCAAATGTTGCATCTCACATTTGCTGGAACGTCGTCAAGTAACCCTGGTAGAATTTGTTCAAGAAAGATCTGATATTTAGCGGAGTTCATGTGGCATGGTAACAGGTATGGGCCGACTAAGCAGTCACCGGCCATATCTGCCCACACATTTATTACGAAGTGATGTTGTGCCGCATGGGCGCGCACACTGTGCAAGTTGTCGTGAGCCCACACATGAGTATTATGCTGATTGAATAAGCCTTCCCGAGTGAAATAAGCCTCATCCGTGAACAAAACATAGGCTGGAAAATTCAAGTCTTGAACACTTTCTTGGAGAAACCGTCTACCGACTTACGGTGACGTTTTGGGTTATGGGTTCCTATGTGATTCATAGATTATAAAATCTATGAATAAAAAAGCTAAAGATTATAATGATTTATGCACCAACATCGAGCCACGATGATGAAGAGGTTGAAGAAATGTACACTGAAATTGAGAGTCTTCTAGATGAGCAGAAAACCCACTACACTATTATTATGGGGGACTTCAATGCTAAGGTTGGAAAAAGGCAAAACAGCACAGAAAGAGGAACTACAGGAAATTTTGGAATTGGTGAAAGAAATAAAAGAGGTGAAAGACTTGTGGAATTTGCAGAATCTCAAGGAATGTCAGTAATGAACACTTTTTTCAAGAAAAGGGTGAACAGAAAGTGGACATGGAAGAGTCCAAATGGATTAACAACTAATGAAATCGACTTCATCCTCACTAACAGAAGATATATTGTGAATGATGTTACCGCCCTGAATAAGGTAAATGTTGGAAGTGATCACAGAATGGTAAGATGTACACTTGATATAGATAAAGGAAAGGAAAAAACTGACTCGAGTAAATAATACAAAGGTCTTTGAAATAACAGAAGAGGAGAAAAAGCAGTATGTACTGGAACTTAAGAACAAGTTTGAGCTTCTGCAGACTGCTCAGGACCAAGATATCGACGAGGAATATTACAACTTTCTGAAAGTGATAAAGCCCAAGAAACCTATAGGGAAACAGAAATCCAAAGAAGAAAAAATTAGTCAAGAAATACTTGTCATGATGAACCAAAGACGACAAATGAAGAGCAAGAAAAACACTGACAGGGAGAAAATTGAGTATACTGAGTTATGCAAAGCCATTAGAAAGAGACTCAGAGAGGACATAAGAAGATTTAACACAAGAAAAGTAGAACAAGCATTAAGGGAAAACAAAGGATTTAAATCAGCAGCCATGAGCAGTAATACAGAAAGACAAATGATACTGAAACTGAAGAATAGCAATGGTGTACTTATAAACAGCAGAAAAGGCATAATTCAAATAGCAGAAGACTACTATAGAGAATTATACAAGGAGCGAGGGAATGATACCAGCAGTGGGGAAGATGGATTGCAAAGTAGCAACACATACGACATACCCGATATTCTTCCTGATGAGGTAGAACATGCATTGAAGAAAATGAAGAATCGGAAAGCCCCGGGGGAAGATGAAGTTACTGTAGAGTTGTTAAAATTGGGAGGAAGAGACATAACACAAAAACTGGCAAGGCTCTTCACAAAGTGCATTAGAAAAGGTGTGATGCCTAAGCAGTGGAATAATGCAATCATAGTTTTGCTGCATAAGAAAGGAGATAAATCAGAAATTGGAAATTATAGACCAATTAGCTTGTTTTCCCATATCTACAAGTTGTTCACAAGGGTCATTACTAACAGATTAGAAAGAATACTTGATGAGAATCAACCGAAAGAGCAAACTGGCTTTAGGACAGGATTCTCAACTATGGATCACGTTCACGTAATATCACAGCTAATGGAGAAAGCAAATGAATATAAAACACCATTATGCCTGGCATTTGTGGATTATGAAAAGGCGTTTGACTCCATACAGCATAAGGCAATGTTTCGGGCACTGGAAAGACAAGGCATAGATGCTCCATATATTATGATTTTGAAGAAAATATATGAGAGTGCTACATCCTTTATTAGACTAGACAAAGACAGTAGGAAATTTAAAATCGAGAAAGGAGTTCAACAAGGAGACACAATATCTCCGAAGCTGTTTACTGCTGCCCTTGAGGAAGCTTTCAGAAGATTAGACTGGTCGCAGAAAGGAGTCAATGTGAACGGAGAGTACCTAAACCATTTACGATTTGCAGATGACATTGTGGTCATAAGCCACGATCCCAAAGAATTAGAGGAAAATCTTAATCAGTTATGCACAGTTAGTAAGGATTTTGGACTAAAGATGAATATGGCTAAAACAAAAGTAATGATGAACAAGTATGCCACGGAAAGGGAAATAATGATTGAAGGAACAGTAATTGAAAAGGTGGAGTCATATACTTATCTGGGACAAGTTATTAGCTGTAATAATGATAAATGGCTGGAAGTCAAGAGAAGAATAAATTTTGGATGGATAGCATTCAGGAAATATAGTCACATACTGAAGAGCAATATCCCAGTTTGTCTGAAACGTAAAATAATGAATCAATGTATACTCCCCACCATGACTTATGGAAGTGAAACTTGGGCACTCACCAAAAGAATGGAAGAGAAGCTAAGAACTACACAGCGAAGAATGGAACGAATTATATTGGGAATCAGACTGTTAGATAAGAAGAGAAACACATGGATTAGGCAGCAAACTCAAGTAAAGGACATTCTTATCAAAACTAAAGAACTAAAATGGTCTTGGGCAGGACACATCTCGAAGACATGGTGACAGATGGACTAAGAAAATAACAGAATGGTACCCAAGAGGAGCTAGAAGAAAACCTGGAAGACAAAGGCGGAGATGGATAGATGAAATTCATGAGTTTTTGAGTAGTAAATGGATGGCCAGTGCTCAAAACAGAAGGAACTGGAAAGTTGCTGGAGAGGCCTTCATCCTGCAGTGGATTGAAAATGGCTGATGATGATGATGATGTGATTCACATTCCTTTAGATGTTACCTACCTTCCCTAAACGTTTGTACCAATATTTTTGAGACGCCCTGTATAAGGAAATTTGTAATTGCTAATATTAAACTTTAATTTTTTTCTGAAAGCTATTAATTTCTTTGTAATAATGCTACTGTTATTGTAATAGGCTGGTAGGCTCTACTGGAATTGAGTTCTGTATTTAAGGTCATCGTCATCATGAACTTGGTCGGGCTTAGGTCTTTTAAGACCTGTTCCGTTGTAGCTCTTAGAGGTGGTCTTGATCTCTCCATCGTTGTCTTGGTTGACCCATATTCCTCTTGCCTGTAGGTTTGTAGTTAAAGGCTAATTTTGGGATCCGGTCTGGGTTCATTCTTTCTAGGTGGCTGATCCATTTTTTTCTGATACTGATTTATGTCATTTACTATGTTATCTACTTTTAATTTCTCGCAGATATCTAAATTTCTTTGGTGGTCTAGTCTTGTAAAGCCCAATAATGATCTTAAAAATCTCATTTGTGCTGCTTCTAGTTTGTGTGCATCTTTCTTATTTACGATCCAAGTCTCACAGCTATAGAAGAGGGCTGATTTTGAAGTGATGTTGTGCAGTTGTAATTTTGTTTCAGTTGTCATTTATTTTCCAAAGTGGTGTTTAATCGTTCCATTCATTTTATTATATTTTTGTAGTTTAGTAAGGGTGTCTTTCCCTTCATTTGATATTAAATTTCCCAAATAGGTGAAGTCAGATATTTGTTCTATTATTTTGTCATCAGTAACAATTTTGACTCGTTGTATGTTTTTTCTGCATAATCCTATTGATTTTGTTTTTGAGGTGGAGATCTTCATCTCGTACTTTTTACCTATTTTATTCAGTTCATTTGCTGCTATCTGTAGTTCATCTTCGGATTTTGCAATTATAACTTGATCATCAGCATATAATATAGTTTGGATTTTATTCCTGTTGTTCAACTGTATTCCGTTGTTAATTGTTTAATAATTCTTTAATAATTTTATTGATGTAGATATTAAATAAATTTGGTGATAGTCCACATCCCTGTTTGACTCCTTTATTGGTGTTAATTGGGTCTGAGAATTGACCATTAAAATATTTTATGCAGACTTTTGAGTTTTTATATAGGCTTTGCATCGCTTTCTGGAGTTGGGTTGGGATATTTTCTTCATATAGAATTTGCCAAAGTTTTTCCTGGTTTACATTGTCATATGCTTTTTCATAATCAATAAACAGCAGAAATGTTGGTAGATTGAATTCTTTTCTTTTCTCCAAAATTTGTTGTAATGAGAAAATGACATCTATTGTGCTTCTCCCTTTTCTGAACCCACATTGTTCTCCTTCTAAGAATTGTTCACTGTATTTATTAAGTTTATTCTTTAGTATATTAGAGTATAGCTTTGAAGCAGTTGATAGCAGTGTTATCCCTCTGTAGTTGTTAGGGTTATTTCTGGAGCCTTTTTTGTGTAAATTGATTATTATTCCTGTTTCCCAATCTTTGGGTATCTGTTGCCATATGATGTTAAATAATTTTAGTAAGGTGCCACCGTATTTAAATAGTTCTACATTCAAATTGTCTATGCCTGGGCTTTTTCGGTTTTTTTGATTTTTGTAATGTTAACCCTAGTTCTTCCATTGTTATATTTTCTTCATCTTCTAATTCCCTAGTGCCAGGGTTATACCATAGTTTGGAATAGTGTTGCTTCCACTCTGCTTGAGAGATGGAGTTGGTTTTTATTTGATCATTTGTGTCTAGTTGTAATTTCTTAAAAATTTTAAAACCTCTCTGTGGACCCGTGATATCACTTTCTAAAGATTTGACAAATTTATCCCAGTCATCTTGTCAGATTCTTCTGGTTAGTTTTCTAACTTCTGCTCTAAGCTTTTTATATTTTGTGTGTAGATGTAGGTCTTTAGTTTGTAGGAACAGTTTATAGGTCTTTTTTTTTCTCATTATTGTTTGTTTCAATTCTTCGTTCCAAGTTCTTAGCCAGTTTTTTTTATTTTTTATAAGTTTGACTTTCTTCAGCAAGACATATCCAAGACTTTCTTCAGCAGCTCCCAGAATTGATTTTTTCATGTTTGACCAGATTTCCTCAACATAATCACTTTCATCTGATTTGAGCTTATCTTTCAATCGACTTTCATACAGGAATTTAATGCTTTCATCTTCCAACAAATGTATTTTTAATTTATTAGTAGTTTTTGTTGGTATTTTCTTCTTTTTATTAAGATAATTTGTTTTTGTTTTGAAAGTTCTTTCTACTAGGTAGTGATCACTGTCAATTTCACTGCCTCTGAATACTCTAGTGTCTCTAATTTTGTCATTTGAATTTTCATTAATGATACTTTAATGAAACTTTGTTTCTTGCTTCCCATGTGAATTTGTGTCTGAAAAAAGTATTTGTAATTTTAAGTTTATTAAAAATGCGGAAGTCTATCAAGCAATCTTCCATTATTGTTGACCACTGGTTCGCCTTCTGATCCTATACGTTTATCTACTGATTGAGTACCAACCCTTGCATTAAAATCTCCTGCTAGTATGAGGTATTTGTTTTTGTTAGTTTGGTCTATGATCTCTTGTAATTCGTCATAAAATTCTGCGGTTTCATCAGTGTTGCCTTCTACTATTTAAGTATTTAAGGTATGAAAGTAAAAAGATTTGCAAATAAAGGCATAGTTGTTGGAGGCTTTGTCAACAGGAGTGATGATAAACTGTTCATGCAGTTAGCATTAGTAGAGGCATAAGATTAGCATTAGCATTAGTAGAGGCATAAGATTAGCATTAGCATTAGTAGAGGCATATGATGCAAGAAAGCAAGCTTATGCAGCATCAGCCAAAAAAAAAAAAAAAAAAAAGGCTATCAACTCAACTTCCACAACAAAAGATGGAAGTCTGTTCCACCAATCAACTACCCGCTGACTAAAGGCAAATTTACACACATCTATTCTACAACTGTCTTTCCTCAGTTTGAATCTATGCCCCCTCAGGTTCTTAATCTGAGCAAGAGGAAGAATTCAAGGCCTTATACACCTCAGTCAGATCACCTCGCAGGTGCTGCAATTTGCAGAATTTAAGCCTTTCTTGGTAAGAGCACCCCTTTGTTCCCCTCACCAATCTTGTTGCTCTTCTTTGTATTCGTTTAGCAACTTTACATCCTTCCTAAAATGAGGCCTCCAGACCTCTACACAGTACTCTAGGTGTGGCCTGACCATTGCCTTGTACAACGGGACAATCACCTCCCTGTCCCTGCTAGCAAAATTCCTATATATCATTGACAAGACACCATGACCTGCATTGGCAGAACGTATGCACTGCTGAGCAAACTTCCATATTTGACTGCACAATTACCCCCAGGTCTTTTTCACTTTCCACTTCCCTGAGTGTAGTGCCACACAGTTGATACGTTTCTCTTGGGTTATTGCTACCCATATGCAGTACTTTGCATTTGTCAATGTTAAACTTCAGTTGCCACTTCTCAGCCCATTTGCCCAACTTATCTAGATCCAGTTGGAGTAGCATACTGTAAGCATACAGCATACTTGGAGTAGCATACAGTTCTAATAATTGCTGTTTAATTTTGGAGAAATTGCAGTTAATACTAGTTGAAAAATGTAAACCAAATGATATTAAAGTCTTAGGATAGTTGTTGAATATTTTTGTAGACACTGTATTTATTCATATTTGGAAGACTTCTGTGGGAGTGTTATATTTGTCGGCTAGCATGAAGCAGAAGCTAAGTAGTGCCTAATATAGTTGCTTTTTGACATTTGCATGGCTGATTTTAGTGTATAGTCTGAATTTGAAGCCATGTGACAAGATATCTCTAAGCTCTTGGTAGGGTATTTTGTCTAGATCAGGGTTTTACAAACTTTTTTTTGAGTGTGGACCGGTGTTTGCAGATTTTTTTTTGTGCTCACCTATAGCTATAAATTAATATATTTTCAATAATTATACTCGTAGGTTCAGGAAATAATGACACTGCCATTAGGACATTAACATACCAGTAATAATGCAATTAGATATTCATTAACATCAGTAAATATAAATAAAAGTTAGGTAATTCATTTCTTTGTTTATTATCAAAAGTTTACATAAAACTGCCATATTTTAGGAAAGGAAATAAGGAAAATTTCTTATAGTTTTATGTAGGTATATTGAAATAACTTGTTCGCAGGCTGGTATTTTCTTTTTGCGGACCAGTACTGGGCCACGGACCACACTTTGGGAAATCCTGGTCTAGATTACCAGTAATAATATGTCCAAAGTGGGCATTAACATAGGGCGTAAGTTATCCTAGTGGCATATGCATCTCTTGGTGTCTGTTCATGTTAGTGATAAGGATTTATAAGCTAAGAGACCAAAAGGTTTAGAATATCAAAATCTGCCTTGGAGTTGCATATTTCGGCAGCTAGTAAGAAGGAGATCAGCATGTGTGTTAATGTAATGGTTAATATTAATGCTGTTCATGTTAGCATTATACTTCAGTATGATGGTAGATTGTTCCATGCTTTTATTATTGTAGAAGGATTTTGGTTTAAATTTGCAAATGTCATTTAACAGGTGGAATAAGTGCTTAGATATGAAATCAAAATTATGGAAGAATTTATATTGGGCTTTCAGAATACTATGTTTAGAGCTGAATCTTTTGTATAGTAGGTTATGGATCTTTTGTATATTAGTATAGCTGTTGTCCCATTCTGTAATAGTTCTGTTCAAAGTTACCTAATTTGTGCTTATAGGGTATATTGTTATTCTTCAGTTTGTTTCTTGTAAGCTAGGATAGAGATGTAGATATTGGTAAAACAATGAAATTGGAAATGCTTGTATTCAGTTTCTTGTTCAGAGTTGCTACAGTTATTGTGGCTACTGTAGTTGTTAATATCAGATCTAGGGAGGTTAAATCTGAGGTGTAACTTATTGTTTGTTTGGCCAACATATTTCATGTTGCAGGTAAGGCATGTTATAAGGTAAACAACTTTGCTACTTTTGCGGAATATAGGTTCAGTAGTGTTATCATTGTTGAGGAAATGTGGAAAAATACAAAAACCATTATTAAGGATTCAGCAAATAGACACAATAGAGAAACATCAAATATCAGGAAGCCTTGGATTACAGAAGCCCAAGGCTTCTGTAATCCAAGGCTTCCTGATATTTGATGAACAGAGAAGAACTGCAAAAGCTCAGGGTGTACAAGGAAACGAAGAGTATCAGGAACTAAGCAGTCATCAAGCACTGTTTAAGCCAGGACAAACAGGATTATATCAATCGAGAGTGTAAAGAAATTGAATAGCACAACAAAAGAAACAACACTAAAAATATGTATGTTGTAATTAAGTCCTTAAGACAAAAGTTCTGACCAAAATTTAATGTAATTAAGGACTCCAAAGAGGAAATATTAACAGAGGAGAACACAATCAAAGAAAGGTGGAAAGAATACTGTGAGCAGCTCTTCCAAGCACCTGCTGGCACTAATGATCTGCCACCCCCTTTTCAAGAGTGTGATCAACAAGATTAGTGAATGGAACAAAGGGGTGCTCTTACGAAGAAAGACTTAAGTTTTGCAAATTACAGTGTCTGGAGACTAGGCACCAGCGAGGTGATCTGATAGAGGTGTATAAAGCCTTGAATGGTTTAAGCATGCTCAATGCTGATGGGATTCTTCCTCTGGCTCAGAAAAATCACCTGAGAGGGCATAAATTCAAATTGAGGAAAGACAGATGTAGGATACACGTGCGGAAATTTGCCTTTAGCCAGCGGGTGGTTGGTTGGTGGAACAGACTTCCATCCCTTGTGGTGGAGGTTGATAGCCTAAATAAGTTTAAGGCTCAGCTGGACAGGTATTTTGAACGAACAGAGGGGTGAAGTGGAAGTGGTTTTTTTTTTTTTTTTTTTAGCTGATGCTGCATAAGCTTGCTTTCTTGCATCAAATGCCTCTACTAATGCTAATGCTAATGAGAAATCCTTGGCAAAGGATGACACAAGTAATTATAGACCTGTGAGTTTAACTTCTGTTCCAGGAAAATTAATGGAGGCACTGGTTAAAGAAGCACTGCAGGATCATCTAGACAAGAATTCAGTTATAGCTCATACACAGCATGGTTTTGTTAAGGGAAAGTCTTGCCTGATCAATTTGATTGGATACTATGATGCAGTCACAAAAGAACTGGATGCAGGGAATAACTTTGATATTATATACTTGGATCTTAGAAAGGCTTCTGATATTGTTGCACATGGAAGACTGCTGCACAAATTGGAGCAGTGTGGCATTGGAGGCAAATTGCTGCTATGGATAAAGGGGTGGTTGTGGGGGAGAAGACAGAGAGTGGTAATCAATGGACACTGCTGAACGTGGACTAATGTTATTAGTGGAGTTCCTCAGGGTTCAGTGTTGGGTCCATTGTTGATGATGGTATATCAAGCTTAATTAGCATTAGCATTAGTAGAGGCATTTGATGCAAGAAAGCAAGCTTATGCAGCATCAGCCAAAAAAAAAAAAAAAAAAACCCACTTCCACTTCACCCCAATGTCCAAGTTTGCAGACGATACAAAGGTTGGCAGGGTTGTTAAGGACACTACTGACGCTATGCTGCTGCAACAGGATCTGGAAAGGTTGAGCAGATGGGCTGAGAGGTGCCAAATGAAGTTTAACATTGACAAATGTAAAGTACTACATATGGGGAAACAGTAACCTCAGAGCAATGTATCAACTCTGTGGTACTACACTGATAGTGTTAGAGAATGAAAAAGACTTGGTGGTAATTGTGCAGGCAGATATGAAGTTCTCTAAGCAGTGCAGACAAGCTGCAAGAGTAGCTCATGGTGTCTTGTCAATGATATACAGAAATTTTTCTAGTAGGGATAAGGAGGTGATTATTCCCTTGTATAAGGCAATGGTCAGGCAACACCTTGAGTACTGTATACAGGTCTGGAGGCTTCATTTCAAGAAGGATGTAGAGCTTCTTGGACGAGCACAGAGAAGGGCAACAAGATTAGTGAATGGAACGAAGGGTTGCTCTTACGAAGAAAGGCTAAAGTTTTGTAAATTACAATGTCTGGAGACTAGACACCTGTGAGGTGATCTGATAGAGGTATATAAGGCCTTGAATGGTTTGAGCATGCTCAATGCTGATGGGATTCTTCCTCTTGCTCAGAATAATCACCTGAGAGGGCATAAATTCTGATTGAGGAAAGACAGATGTAGGATAGATTTGCGGAAAGTTGCCTTTAGCCAGCGGGTAGTTGGTTGGTTGGTGGAACAGACTTCCATCACTTGTTGTGGAAGTTGATAGCCTAAACAAATTTAAGGCTCAGCTGGACAGGTATTTACAATGAACGGAGAGGTGAAATGGGAGTGGTATTTTTTTTTTTTTTTTTTTAGCTAATGCTGAATAAGCTTGCTTTCTTGCATCATATGCCTCTACTAATGCTAATTTAAAGTTTGTATCGAGGAGCTGTACAAGGCATAACCCCTGTGGTCAAATGTATACTACTCTGCCCATGTAGAATTTCATTCAAATGTTGGTTATCCATAAAAATGAGAATAATAATGAAAATGCAAATAGAATTAAGCATAAAAATAATAAATAATAAATACAATACAAATCAAATGAAAATAATAATAAGAAGAAATAATAAATCAAATCAAAAGATAGTAAGGCCGATCAAAGGAAAGATCATAATAAGAACAAATGTGAAATTATGGCTGATGGTAAAAAAGTACGTAAGCTATAAAAAGAAGAAATAAAGAAAAAAAGGGGTATATACTGTAGTTTCAAGGTTGAGTAGCCAGTAAAGTAGTAGAATGAGTTAAGAGTAGTTTTGAATAGAAAGCCATTTAAGGTAGCATTAGCAACACCTAGACAAAGCTTGTGAAATACAATGTATAAAAAATAAGGGGTTGTAGAAAATGGTTACAGTGATATTAAAACGATTTATGGACCAGGAGCACTGCTAAATAAAGCAGAAAGTATCCAACGACTGTAATGGAATATAGGTAAATAGAAAGTGACGAAGAAAGAGAAGTAACAAGCTAACAAAACTGGCAATCGAAACCACGGAAAACTCGAGGGTACCTGAAAAATAATTTTTTTAAATTATTTTTCCGTGATTTTGATTGCCGGTTTTGTTAGTTTGTTACCATTCTCTCTTTGTCACTTTCTACTTACGTATATTCCATTATGGTCGTTGGGTACTTTCTGCCATTAGCAGTGGCCCTGGTCTATATTTTTCAGAAACCCTCAGATTTTTCCGTGGTTTCGATTGCCAGTTTTGTTAACTTGTTACCTCTCTCTTCGTCACTTTCTACTTATATATAAACAATACTTCACCTAATACTAATATATATCACCCTGTATATATATCACCCTGTATATATATATATATAATTATTTTATCTTTCTATTGTGGTTTATTGTGTTTATTTTCTTAATTACGGGTGTTTTCTACTCATAGGTATTATGGTCTTTAATCTAGCCTAAACTCGGTTATCTTAAATGCCCAGGGCCTATTCATTTATTATTTTTCAACTTGTTACGTATTGCTAAAGAAATTGTCATATTAATTATAGATGAAAAACTGTAGCAATACTACTTTATGACAAAATGATAAAATATTAAACATTTTTATACATTTATTGTATTACATCTTTATACATATTTGTATTACATCACATGGTCGTCAATCCCCTACTTCATCGGGGGCTTTGAGCGGATTGACGGTCCATTCGATGTAATGCATTACTTACTTACCCATTTCTGTTTGTATCTATCACAGCTTTGCTATTTTGTCCGATACTGAATTCTAAGTTTCTTTTAAATTCCCATTTTTGTCCCTTTCCCATTGCTATTAGTTAAATAGGTATTATTTATTATAAATTTATTATGAACCGAATTAATATCCCATAATTTCTACAGCAACTGTGATAGAATACACAAAGCCCAACGGGTGAGTTTTTTAAAAAATTACAATAACTTTACTTACTTGATGTGTATAAGTGGAGGTCGTAGTGTCGAATCAGGAAAGTTTCGCATTCCTACTTGATGTGTTTCGGTGGAGGTCGTCGAGTCGAAAAAGGAATGTTTCGCACCCTTAACTTGTTTTATAGATGGCTATTTTTATGGCTTTGTCGCTTTAGCGTTTCCCTGTGTTCCGATGGTGTTTTGGCGGAAGTCCCCGAACTTCAGGCCAAGGTCTATTATGGTGGTTTTGTGGCAGGTTAAATGAATTTATTTAGTTGTGTATTTACAATATTTTTACATTTATTTTATGTCTCACCTCGGACAGTGCCGGTACCGCTTTTCCAAGGCGTAACAGCACTTGTTTGTCCAGAGGCAAAACTATATACATATTATTATTTTATCTTTCTATTGTGGTTTATTGTGTTTATTTTCTTAATTACGGGTGTTTTCTACTCATAGGTATTATGGCTGTATGGCTGTAGCAAAACTGGCTACAGTTTTTCATCTATAATTAATCTGACAATTTCTTTAGCAATACGTAACAAGTTGAAAAATAATAAATGAATAGGCCCTGGGCATTTATCATAATATCATAATATCATAATGTATTAACCATAATACCTATGAGTAGAAAACACCCGTAATTAAGAAAATAAACACAATAAACCACAATAGAAAGATAAAATAATAATATGTACTCTGTTCGTACCCGGGCTTTGCTAAAACAGCTACCGGGACAACAGAAAAATCTAGAAATAATTTAAGAAAAATCTAGAAATAATTTAAGGAAAACCACTATAAAAGTATATTAAAAGTAAAATACAACATAAATTATCATATTACTAAAGAATAATATATATATATATATATATATCTTCTTCTTCTTTAATGCTGCCGAATGGCGTTTGCGACTTCGTTTTGATATTGTTCTCTGTCTAGCGCTGCGTGTAGAATTTGTGCTGTTGTCATGTGAAGCCAGGTGTTGATGTTATCTAGCCATGCCATTTTCGGTCTGCCTGGGCGTTTCTTGCCTTCAATCTTTCCCTTCAGGATGAGTGGTAGTAGGTGATATTTTTGTTGGTTCCTAGCGATGTGACCTAGGTATTTGCATTTCCTGCTGATGATGGTTTTGAGCAGGTCCCGTTCTGTGTGCATGTCCTGCAGGACCTGTGCGTTGGTTATCTTGGCTGTCCACGGAATTTTCAGTATTTTTTTGTAGTGGCTGATGTTAGAGTCCAGGTTTCTACACCTAGAGCAGTATTGGCCAGATGTAGCATTTCAATGTGCGTATATGTGTTTATATATATATATATATATTATTCTTTTGTAATATGATAATTCATGTTGTATTTTATTTTTAATATGCTTTTATAGTAGTTTTACTTAATTTATTTCTATCTCTAGCTTTTTCTGTTGTCCCAGTAGCTGTTTTAGCAATGCATGGGTACGAACAGAGTACATATTGTTATTCTTTTTGTATTGTTATTCTTTTTGTATTATCATTCTATTGTGGTTTATTCCGTCTTTGTTCATTTTCTTAATTACAGGTATTTTCTACACATAGGTATTATAGTTAATACATTACTGGTCTTTAAGCTAGCCTAATCTCGGTTATCTTAATTTCCCATGGCCTATACAATGTATAGGCCATGGGAAATTACAATGTATAGGCCATGGCCTATACAATGTATAGGCCATGGGAAATTAAGATAACCGAGATTAGGCTAGCTTAAAGACCAGTAATGTATTAACTATAATACCTATGTGTAGAAAATACCTGTAATTAAGAAAATGAACAAAGACGGAATAAACCACAATAGAATGATAATACAAAAAGAATAACTATATATATATATATATATATACACAGATACACAGGATGATTCACTACCAGTGTGACAAACTTGCAGGAGGTATAGGGGGCACAAAGATGAATCGGAATCACATAGTATTGCAGGGTCCGAAATGCCTTCGTCATGTGGTAGAGGACGTTGAACGGGAGGTCACGTGAACAGCGATCCCTCTGGAAGTAAGAATTTGCGAACCGTTTCTGTTGAAGAAACCAAGTAGCAAAAGTCCTCCGGAGTGGATAATCCACAGGCTCCAATGATTGGATGCGTTGCAGATGGTATGAACTCATTTGGTTTGTTGACAGTATCCTCCATACAGTGGATTGGGAAATACCCAATCGTTGGCCTATCTCTTGAGTACTCGTACTTGGATTGCCTTCTGCAAGACGCAGGACCCTCTCCTCATTGTCTGGCGTCCTCGTCGTTTGCTCTCGATTCATGGTACCTCTCATGAAACAACCAGTCTCACGTAACCTTCTGTGCACACGTGCGAAAATCGTATGATGAGGAGCACACCCCTGTGCGGGAAACGTTCCTGGTACAAGCGCAGAGTGGCGCACCCGCTACAGTCCGCAGCTCCATACGCGAGGTGCATGACTTGTCCATCCTACTGCCTCAGGAACCGGTTCGCAAATGCTGACTTCCAGCGGGATCGCTGTTCATGCAACCTCCCGTTCAATGTCCTCTACCACATGACGAAGGCATTTCGGACCCTGCAATGCTATGTGATTCCGATTCGTCTTTGTGCCCCCCTACACCTCCTGCAAGTTTGTCGCACTGGTAGTGAATCACCCTGTATATATATCTATATATAATTTAACACCTTGCATAGGTTGAAGATTGGGAAGATGAAAGAAGATATTTGTTGACATTAAACTTAAATTTACGTAGATTGTAATTTTTAGGAAATACCTATGATGGTAGGTTGTTCCAGAAAGTGGAAGTTGAAGGAAGGATGAACGAGGAAGAAGAAAAGTTGATTCTGTGAGTTTGAGTTAGAAGAAAAGTTGATTCTGTGGGTTAGAAGTTGGACATTAAAAGGATGCTGACTGGTTTGGAAGAGAGAGAGCTAGAATTATAGAAGCCAATTCAGAAGAACAGTACCCATGTATCTATAGAAAATGCATGTAGCAGAAATACATGAAAATGCATCTATGAGAAAGAGTGTGGATAAACTCTGTCATAAATGGGTCATTAATTAACCTAACTGCCCTCCTTTGAATGGAATCTAAAAGCCTGAGAGAGATTTTGGGAACACCACCCAAGATGTGGGAACAGTATTTCATGATAGGGAAGATTTGCAATTTGTACAGAGTGAACAGCTGTTTGGAAGAAAAGTAATACTGAGAGCAAAAGAGAAAACCCATTTTTTTAGATACAGATGGGAAGCAACTTTTGTGATGTGTTTATGCCAAGAGAGAGAGACAGAGATTAGAACTCAGAGTAATTCCTAATAGAAATATGTGATCTTGTGTAGAAATCTTAGTGTATTTGAAGGTAAGCATAAGGGCAAAGGAAACTTTTTTGTGAGATATATGACAGGCCTGAGTTTTAGAAGGATTAAATCTTTTCCCCACTAGACAATTTTTTTATTTCACAGGTAAAATCTAATAAAAAAAAAAAATCTTTTAACCCTTTATAATAATGCCCAAGTAAATAATTATAATAAATGAATCACGTTACTAACTGTTGATCAGGCTCTCATTTCACATGCCCTTAATGAGGGTATACAGGAATGGTGTCAAAGTTTACTGATGATTTAAAGGTTTAGATAGGATGGTAAACAACTGAATCGAGGCTTTTTTTTTTTTTTTTATTAATGAAAACCCCAAGCATGAGAGGTATTAGAACTTATATATATTGAAGTATACTTTCATTCCCACACACTGCAGATGTGCAAATGTATCCCCAATTCACAAATGGTGACACGAGTAATTACAGACCTGTTAGTTTAACTTTTGTTCCAGGGAAAATAATGGAGTCACTAGTTAAAGAAGCATTGCAGGATCATCTAGACAAGACTGCAGTAATAATTCAGACAGAGCATGGGTTTGTTAAGGGAAAGTAGCTGTTGTCTAATACATTTGATTGGATACTGTGATGTGGTTACAAAGCAACTGGATGCAAACAATAATTTTGATATCATATACTCGTATTTCAGGAAAGCTTTTGATATTGTTGTGCATGGAAGACTACTGTACAAATTAGAGCAATATGGTATTAAGAGCAAGTTGCTACTAAGGATAAAAGGATGGTTGAGTGGGAGAAGCCATAGAGTGGTAATCAATGGATGCTGCTCTTTGTGGACTAATTTTATTAGTGGAGTCTTCCAGGGTTTGGTGTTGGGTTTAGTTTTGTATATTTATCAATGATATTGATAAAGGTATATCAACCTTAATGTCCAAGTTTGCAGATGATACATAGGTTGGTGACAGGGTTGTTAATGACAGTAATGGCAGTGGGCTACTGCAACAGGATCTAGAAAAGTTGGACAGATTGGCTGAGATCAGGCCATGCCTTGAGTACTGCGTACAGGTCTAGAGGCCTCATTTTAGGAAGGATGTAGAGTTGTTTGAGCAAGTACAGAGAAGGGCAACAGGTGGTAGATGACTCATCAACCGGTCAATACCACCACTTTGCTTATTGGAGACTTAAAGTGGTGAAACCCATGTTTAGTCTCTAGAGCAAAGTTTCCGTCAACCCCCCCTCCCCCCATACTTCTCTTTCAACCCATGAACGGTACTAAGTACTATAGGTTTCGATACCTTTCGTGTTTGGGGTTTTCATAAAAAAAATAATAAAACACGATTTGTGAGGAGAGCAAAGGGGTCCTCTTACCAAGAAAGGCTTAAGTTAGCATTAGTAAAAGTACATGACGCAAGAAAACAAGCTTATATAGCACCAGCCAAAAAGAAAAAAGAAAAAAAAAATAATTTCATCTATCCACTTGCTCCAAATGTTTTTCTAGTTCTGCCTTGAATCTATTTAAGCTATCAACTACGACAGATGGAAATTTGTTCCAGCAATCATCCACATGCTGGCTAAAGGCAAACTTCTGCACATCTATCCTATAACTGTCTTTCCTCAGTTTGAATTTATGTCCTCTCAGGTGATTATTCTGAGCAAGAGGAAGAATCCCATCAGCATTGAGCATGTCCAAACCATTCAAGGCTTTATACACCTCTATCAGATCACTTTGCAGGTGCCTAGTCTGTTCTGAAGTTTTGCAGATTGCAGCATCTGGAGACTAGACACCTGTGAGGTGATCTGATTGAGGTGTTGCAGGCTCTATTCTAATGGGATTTTTTCTCTTGCTCAAATTATGAACCTGAGGGGGCATAAATTCAAATTGAGGAAAGACAGTTGCAGAATAGATGCATGGAAATTTGCTTTTAGCCAGCAGGTAGTTGATTGCTAGAACAAACTTCCATCTGTCATTGTGGAAGTTGATAGCTTGAATAAATTCAAGGAGAAACTGGAGAAAACTTTTAGCGGGAATCAATGTGTGAAATCAGTATTCCTTTTTTTTCCTTTTTCTTTTTTCTTTTGGTGATGTTACATAAGTTTGCTTTCCTGCACTACTACTACTATTTGTTGACATCATACTTGAATTTCTGTAGATTGCGGTTTTCAGGAATTATGTATAAATGGGGGTTTTTTCAGAAAATATAAGTTAAAAGAATAAATGAAGAAGAAAAAAGATTCTGTGAGTTTTATGTTGGACATTCTATTTGTATTTTTGTGTGGGCAGCTCCTAGAACAGAAGTTCATCTCCGCCTTGTTGCTCTGTTCAGTTTTTCAAACTCTGTCAAGGTAAGGCCAGTGTGTGTCTTGTAATAAAAAAAAAAAAAAAATCACCCTGCACAGGCCGGAGGGTTCTGTGCTGGTTGAACTGGGATAGGAGAAAGGAAAGCAGAGAGAGAGGGGAGTGAAAAAAAAAAAATTTTTTTTTCATCCCACAAGGGAGAAAGTGATAGGACAGAAAAATTTTGTCTGTGAGCATGTCTGTGTGTTCTGTAGTGTAGTGTTGTGTATTGGCCTTTTGGTTTCCTGGAAGCAGTGATCACCTAGACTTCCGCTTCCAGGAACTTGTCCCTAGCTGTGAGAAGGCAAGGCCTCCCCTACTATCTGCTCGCCCTCCTCCCTGAGGAACGAGTTTCCCAGCGAGGAAAAGAAAACTAGAGTAAGGTGAAGAGGAGGAAGGATGAAAGAGCAGGGGAACTTCCCAGCCCAGGATAAATTGTTAGGGGGGGGGGAAAACGAGAGTGAGTGAGAGGTTGCCAGCCTGACCTGGGGAGTCCCAGTTTGGACAGTGAAACGATGCTGACTGGTTCCAGCACATCTTCACACTGATTTGGAAGAGAGAGAGAGAGAGAGAGAGCAGGAATTATAGAAGCCAATTCAGAAGAACACTGTACATGGAGGTGTCCATAAAACGGCATGCAGATGAAACAGAACATCTATGAGAAAGGGAGTGGAGGGACTTTGTTAGAAATGGGACATTAATTAACATAACTGCTGTCTGCTGAATGGAATCTAGAAATCTGAGATAGGTTTTTGGAAATAAGAGTGAGCAGCTGTTTGAAAGAAAAGTAATACTGAGAGCAAAACAGAAAATCCATTTTTTTTTAGATGCAGACGAAGCAATATTTGTTATGTGCTTGTACAAAGACAGATTAGAAGTCGGGGTCATCCCTAATAGAGATATGTGATCTTGTCTAGAAATGTGTTTACAAAGAGAAGCATAGGAGCACAAGAAACCTTTTATTTATTTTTTTTAAGATGTAAGACAGGATCGAGTTTTAGAAGGATTGACATCAACTAAGTCATCTCTACCCCACTACACAATTACCAGGAAATCAGTATTTGGGGAATTGATAGTAGATATTTGAGAAATTGAAGCGGTTTGTTCAAGACAAGGTTTCTCAAATTCTAAGATGGAATGTAACGTGCTATCATCAGCAAACTTATGGATAGAATTTACGGTTAATCGGAGAAGATCATTAATATACAAATAATTAATCAATAATTATACATAAAGTAATTATACAAGATCATTAATATACAAGTAATAAACATTTCCTTATTCATTTCACAAATATACGTGGTCTCAGTTCTGATCTCAGCAATGTCCATTTCCACTTGCAGTCTGCCACACCCCATGTACTTTTTCAGACAGAATCTCAGTTATCGGTTGATTCAACTACTGCTCATCTCAGTTGCCCAAATTATTCGCTGTATGATTCCTTTCGCCTCAAAGGTGGTACTTATGCATATGTCCGTTCTGATATTCCCTGTCAGAGACTTGGTAATTTGGAATCTCCTCTTTTCGATCTTCTCTGGCTTAAAATCTCTACCTCATTGTGTCAAATTCATCTGTTCTCTCTACCGTTCTCCAAACTCCATTAATCACTTGTTGTCAAAAGTAAGGTAATATTCCTTGGTGATTTTAATGTTCACAACTCCAGCTGACTCCCATTTTCTAGCCACAACGACCCAGCTGGTCGATATGCTGAGGCTTTTGCAATTACTAATGAACTTGCACAGATTGTTCATTTACCTACAAGAATACTGGACAATCCTAACCATGCAGCCAACATGCTTGATCTTTTTCTCACAAACAACCCTTCTAAGTACATAGTCGAAGTGAGAGGTCCTTTAGGCACAACCTCAGATCGCAACTTGGTGACCGTCTCTTCTCCGATGGGGCGCCTCCGTAGCCAGGTGGGCAGAAGCAGCAGTGCATAGCACACGCCTCTTGATTTAGACCGGGGTTCGAGCCGTGACCACCAAATACGAAGGATGCGGAAAGGTCAGGGAATGACCACCGCATATCCCCCGGAGCAATATGGCCTTAGTTGCTAATGCCCCCAAAAACCAAATAACAAATAATCTTCTCCGATGGAATCTTTATCTCATGGCTATTCCCAACCTCTTATTGTTTGGCATTACAAGAATGCAAAATAGGATGACCTGTGAGATTTCTTTTCTTCTTTTCCTTGGTCGGATTACTGTTTCAAAACTTCTGATGTTAACTTTGTTCAGATCTTATCAGTGAAATTATTCTTGCAGGAATGGAATCCTTTATCCCACACTCCACTTAAAATCTCGTCCTTTATCTAAACCTTCGTTTTCCAATAAATGTGCTAAGGCACATTTATTGGAAAACCAAGTTCGTGTGTTCTTCAAGAGAAGAACGTTGCATATCGTAATTGGCTTGTTTCTAATTCTTCAGTTTCATTTTCTGCCTTCACCAAAGCTTGCAACAAATGTAAAGCAGTTATTAATCAGTCCAAACTAGAGTTTGAACAGGCTAAGAGTAGAAAACTTGCTTCTTGACCTAATGGTAGCCGAGCATTCTGGTCTCTTGCCGAAACTATTGGCCGCAACTTTTGCCCATCTCTGCTCCCACCTCTGTCCAAACCATGTGGTTCTGTTGTCACTTCAGCCCATGATAAAGCTGACCTGCTAGCATCCCATTTTTCTTCCAATTCATGTATTAATGATCTTGGTAAAACACATCCCACCATTCCCAACACGATCCATTCAATGTCTCCTGTGGTCTTCCGTCAAAAGGATGTCAGAAGGATTTTGACGAATCTTGATGCTAAGAAATCTTCTAGTCCTGATGGTATTTCTCCTCTTGTTCTTAAAACCTGTTCTCCTGAACTTACTCCTGTTCTTTGCCGCCTTTTTTTCACTTTCTTATTCCAAAGGTGTTTTTCCTTCTGCTTGGAAATTTGCTCATATCCAGCCAGTTCCTAAAAAGGGTGACAAATCGCCCCCATCCAATTATCATCCCATTGCAATTACTTCTACTCTTTCTAAAGTAATGGAGAAATCAATTAACCTCCAACTTTTAAACTACCTAGAAACCTTCCGTCTGATCAGTGATCGCCAGTATGAATTTCGTCAGTGTCGATCTACTTGTGATATTCTGGCTTATGTTACCCATTTATGGACTAATTCAGTGGAAAAGTTTGGTGAAACACCCAGTTGCTCTTAACATCTCAAAGACTTTCGATCATGTTTGGCATAAAGGTCTTCTAAACAAGCTTCCATCTTATGGTTTGCCAACTGTTTTTTGTAATTGGTTATCCAGTTTTCTCTCTGATCGCTCACTGAGGGTGATGGTAGATGGTTCTCTGTCTTCTAACTTTTGCACTAATGCCGGTGTCACCCCAGGTGGTTTGAATCCACCTCAGGCTTGGATCATAGTACTGCAAAAACCTTGGGAGGTGCATTATGGCCACAGAAGCCAGTGCACCAACAACTACCAAAAAAAAAAAAAAAAACCCAAGGTTCAGTTCTTTCCCCCACTCTTTTCGTTTTGTATATTAATGACCTTCTTCCATTGGTTGGAAATCCTATTCATAGTTTTGCCGATGATAGCGCATTTCATTCCACTTTCCATTTTGAGAAACCTTGTCCTGCTTCAACTTCTCGAAAATCTGCTACCAATTCCTTAAATGCCGATCTCCAGGTAATTCTCCAGTGGGGCAAACACAACTTAGTTGATTTCAATCCTTCTAAAACTCAGCCTTGTCTTATATCTCGCAAAAAGGATTCTTCTGCTCCTATGCTTATCTTTTGTGACACTCCGATTTCTAAGCAAAATGATATATCTCTTTTGGGGATTACCCTGACTTCTAATCTCTCTTGGCACAAGCACATTACAAATATTGCTTCCTCTGCATCTAAAAAACTTGGTTTTCTCTTTTGCTCTCGACGTTACTTTCCTTCCAAACAGCTGTTCACTCTTTACAAATCGCAAATCCGCCCTACCATGGAATATTGTTCCCCCATCTGGGAGTGGTGCCCCCAAAACCTCTCTCAGGCTTCTTGATTCTGTTCAGAAGAGGGCAGTTAGGTTAATTAATGATTCATCTCTAACAGAGTCTCTCCACTCGCTGTCTCATAGATGTACTGTTTCTGCTGCATGCCTCTTCTACAGATATTTTCCTGGGCACTGTTCTTCTGAATTGGCTTCTATAATTCCCACTCTCCCTTTCAAAACAGTCCGAACGCGTGCCGCTACCAGCCAACATCCATTTACTGTCCATCTTCAAACCACAGAACCAACTTTTCATCTTCCTTGTTTATTCATTCAACTACCGTTTTCTGGAACAACCTTCCTTCATGCGTATTTCCTGAAAATTACAGTCTACAGAAGTTCAAGTCCAATGTCAACAAATATCTTCATTCGTCTTCTCAACCTTCAACCCAAGCATGGTACTAAGTATTGTAGGTTCTAATACCTCTCATGTTTGTGGTTTATATATATATAAAAAAAAATAGAAGAAAAGTGTGGGTGAAAGAACTGAACCTTGCGGGAACACCTGTATTAGTGGAGAAATTAAAGACAGATAGCCATCCTCCATCCCTGCAGTGAGCAGTCAGAGAGAAAACTGGATAACTAATTACAAAAAACAGTTGGCAAATCATAAGTTGGAAGCTTATTTCGGAGAGCTTTATGCTAAACACGTCAAAATCCTCGTCAATCAATTCGGCTCTGGAAAGATAGTGCAAGTCTCATGGGGTAGAATTTTCTCAGCGTGGCCTGTGCTTTTTAACAGGAGAGACTGATTCTACAGGGATGGGATATACTTAAAAATGAAAGGATGCAACGATATTTGCTGATGCTATCAAGGCAGTGTTGGGTGGTTCTGAAAGCTGCTACCTTAGGAGGATTCACAGATCTGATATATTAACGGTAGCTACAGGCAGAGATGAAAGTGATTCTTGCCCTCTTCTATTGGAATGAGCAGCAGCCAGAAAAGCAAGGTGCTGTGGATTTCAACAACTGCTGAGAGTCATCAGGGAACAAATAAATACATTGGGTGGTTAGGATGAGTAAGATGTGTGCATGTATATTTGCATGTACACCAATGATAGGTGTATATTAAATAAATTTGATGAATTTGAAGTGTTGGTCAAGACATCAAAGGCATATATTGTTGGAAAATCAGAGACTTGGTGTCACTCAGATATAACAAAATGCAGAATTGGAATTTAGGGAGTACAATGTGTACAGACAGGATAGGAAGAGAGAAGAGACAGGATAGAATGATTTTAAGAAATGAAATCTGAGGCACTGTATCCTGTTGACGTGGGAGGACAGTGCAATGTTGAGTCAGTTTGGTGTGACTTAAGCACTGGGAACGCAAAAATGAGAGTAGAGTGTGTTATAGCCCTAAGCCGACCTGGCTAGCTGGGTGGGTAAAGTGCCTGCCTGGCAACCCAAAGGTCGCGGGTTCGAATCCTGCCTCAGGCTTGGATCAAAGTAGTGCAAAAACCTTGGGAGGTGCATTATAGCCACAGAAGCAGATGTGCCAACAACTACCAAAAAAAAAAAAAAAGTTATAGCCCTAATGACTCCAATGAGTACAACAAACAACTGTAGAGAGAAATAGAGTGGGACAGTAAATCAGAATGTGTTTTAATGGGGGATTTTAACTTCACAGATATTAGCATTAGCATTAGCATTAGTAGAGGCATTTGATGCAAGAAAGCAAGCTTATGCAGCATCAGCCAAAAAAAAAAAAAAAAAAAAAGTAACATAAATAAATAAAAATAACCACTTCCACTTCACCCCTCTGTTCGTTCGAAATACCTGTCCAGCTGAGCCTTAAACTTATTTAGGCTATCAACTTCCACGACAAGGGATGGAAGTCTGTTCCACCCACCAACCACCCGCTGGCTAAAGGCAAATTTCCGCACATCTATCCTACATCTGTCTTTCCTCAATTTGAATTTATGCCCTCTCAGGTGATTTTTCTGAGCTAGAGGAAGAATCCCATCAGCATTGAGCATGCTCAAACCATTCAAGGCTTTGTACACCTCTATCAGATCACCCCGCTGGTGCCTAGTTTCCAGACACTGTAATTTGCAAAACTTAAGCCTTTCTTCGTAAGAGAACCCCTTTGTCCCATTCACCAATCTAGTTGCCCTTCTCTGTACTCGTTCCAGCAGCTCTACATCCTTCCTGAAATGAGGCCTCCAGGCCTGTATACAGTACTCTAGGTGTGGCCTGACCATTGCCTTATACAAGGGAATAATCACCTCCTTATCCCTGCTAGAAAAATTCCTATATATCATTGACAATACACCATGAGCTACTCTTGCAGCTCGTCTGCACTGCTCAGAGAACTTCATATCTGCCTGCACCACCACCCCCAGGTCCCTTTCATTCTCTACCACTGTCAGTGTAGTACCACAGAGTTGATACGTTGCTCTGGGGTTGCTGTTTCCCATATGTAGTACTTTACATTTGTCAATGTTAAACTTCATTTGCCACCTCGAAGCCCATCTGCTCAACCTTTCCAAATCCTGTTGCAGCAGCATAGTGTCAGTAGTGTCCTTGACAACCCTGCCAACCTTCGTATCGTCTGCAAACTTGGACATTAAGCCTGATATACCATCATCAATATCATTTATAAATACAGAAAACAATAAAGGCCCCAATACTGAACCCTGAGGGACTCCACTAATAACATTAGTCCACGATGAGCAGTGTCCATTGATTACCACTCTCTGTCTTCTCCCCCTCAACCACCCCTTTATCCATAGCAGCAACTTGCCTCCAATGCCACACTGCTCCAATTTGTGCAGCAGTCTTCCATGTGCAACAGTATCAAAAGCCTTTCTAAGATCCAAGAATATAATATCAAAGTTATTCCCTGCATCCAGTTCTTTTGTGACTGCATCATAGTATCCAATCAAATTGGTCAGGCAAGACTTCCCCTTAACAAAACCATGCTGTGTCCTAGCTATAACTGAAGTCTTGTCTAGATGATCCTGCAGTGCTTCTTTCACCAGTGCTTCCATTAATTTTCCGGGAACAGAAGTTAAACTCACAGGTCTATAATTACTTGTGTCAGCCTTTGATCCCCCTTTGTGAATTGGGGTCACATTTGCACATCTCCAGTCATTGGGTACCTCCCCTGAGTCCAAGGAAGCTCTCATAATTATGGCTAAGGGTTTGCTTACCTCCTTTGCTGCCTCCTTTAATATAACTGGATAGATCCCATCCACCCCAGGTGCCTTTCTTGTGTTTATCTTCAACAATTTCTCCTCCACTTTGCTCTCAGTTATTACAAGATTCTCTAGCTTACTGCTAGAGTTGAATACACCTCTGGCATTCCCCTCGCTGAATAACTCCTCATGTGTGAATGTCGATGCAAAATATTCATTTAGTTTGTTAGCTACCCGAGCAGGGTCATCAACAGTTGACCCATCGATCTCAAGTGGACCAATCTGATTCATCCCCTTCCTTCTAGAGTTTACATAAGTAAAGAACTCTTTGTTGTTTTTCTTCGCATCCCTTGCCAAGGATCTCTCGTAATCTGCCTTCGCCTGCCTAACCTCCTTTGTAACTTGGTTACAGATCAACTTGTATCTATCATAGGCGTCCGTGTCACGTGTTAATTTGTATGTATCCCATGCAGTTTTCTTCTCTGTCATATGCCTCATTAGTTCATCTGACAACCATTTAGGCCTAAACCTTGAACAATATTTCTTAGTTGGTATGTAAAGCCTAGTAGCTTCCACGATAAGTTCTTTGAATGCTTCCCATTTTGAATTTGCTGTTGGCAATATCATCAGTTGATCCCACTGTATAGAATTTAAATACTGTCTCAGTCCATTGTAGTCGCCTTTACGAAAGCAATACCCCTTCCCTTTACCCCCTAATGGTAGTTACCTCTTTGAGTAACTCCCACTTCAGCACACTGTGATCACTGCCACCAAGTGGTTCATTTATCTGCAGATTCTTAATGCATGAAGAATCACTACTGATAATCAAATCAAGAGTATTACTCCCTCTAGTTGCCTCCCGAACATGCTGATGTAGAAAACAATCATCCAATAAATCCACAAAAGCCTTGCTACTGTGTGAGTGACCAGCCCCCAAATTCCAGTCAATATCTGGGAAATTAAAATCCCCCATTATAAGACTCTCTGATTTACTGGCCCACTCTATTTCTCCGAACAGTTTCTTATTATACTCATCAGAGTCATTAGGCCTATAGCACACTCCTACTCACAATTTTGATCTCCCAATGCTTATGTCACACCAAACTGACTCGACACTGCACTGTCCAGCGATGTCCACTGGCTTCACTTCCTTGGATTTTATGTGTTTTTTAACTAATAGCATAACCCCTCCTCCCTTCCTATCCTGTCTATCCTTTCTGTAGACATTGTACTCCCCAAATTCCAGTTCTGCATTTCTTATATCTGTGTGACACCACGTCTCTGAAATCCCCACAATATCTGCCTTTGATGTTTTGAGCAATACCTCAAATTCATCAAATTTATTTACTAAACTCCTAGCATTGGTGTACACACAAGTATACATGCACCTGTTCTTTTTCTTAGCTACCCTAACATAGAGTAACATAGTGTGTTATAGCCCTAAGCCGACCTGGCTAGCTGGGTGGGTAAAGTGCCTGCCTGGCAACCCAAAGGTCGCGGGTTCG
Source organism: Mastigoproctus giganteus (assembly GCF_048544385.1). Taxonomy (NCBI): domain Eukaryota; kingdom Metazoa; phylum Arthropoda; class Arachnida; order Uropygi; family Thelyphonidae; genus Mastigoproctus; species Mastigoproctus giganteus. The sequence continues at coordinate 277,674,516 of NC_143575.1, read as the reverse complement.
AATCCTGCCTCAGGCTTGGATCAAAGTAGTGCAAAAACCTTGGGAGGTGCATTATAGCCACAGAAGCAGATGTGCCGACAACTACCAAAAAAAAAAAAAAAAAAGTTATAGCCCTAATGACTCCAATGAGTACAACAAACAACTGTAGAGAGAAATAGAGTGGGACAGTAAATCAGAATGTGTTTTAATGGGGGATTTTAACTTCACAGATATTGACTGGAACTTGTAGGTTGGTCACTCACACAACTAGCAGGATGTTCGAGAAGCAACCAGAAGGTATAATGATCTTCATCTGATTGTTAGCAGTGATTATTTGTGCATTAAGAAGAAGGAACCACTGCATATAAAGGAACCACTAGGTGGCAGTAATTACAATGTACTAATGTGAAATTTATTTAAAGATGTGACTACCATCAGGTGTAAAGGGAAGGGTTTCTGGTGTTCGTAAAGTGACTACAGTGGTCTCAGACAGTTTTTAAATTTTATGCAGTGGGACCAACTGATGATGTTACCAACAACAAATTATAAATAGGAAGCATTCAAAGAATTAATTTGGAAGCTACTAGGCTTTTCAGAACATCTAAGAAATGCTGTTCAGGGTTTAGGCCCAACTGGATGCCAGATGAACCAATGAGATTCGTGGCAGAGAAGCCAGATGCATGGGATGCATATAAATTATCAGGCGACACAGAAGCCTATGGTAGATATAAGCTAGTCTGTAATCAAGTCACAAAGAGGGTTAGGTTGGCAAAAGCAGAGTATGAATAATTTTTGGCAAAGGATGCAAAGAAAAACCGCAAAGACTTCTTTACTGCAATACTATGGGTTCTAATACCTCTCGTCTTTGGGGTTTTCGTTAAAAAAAAAAAATCATTTTATGAAAAAACTAGGAGCACTTTACACCTGTAGTTTTAATCATTTTTGTTGGGTTTCATCAGTTCCAGGTATTGCCACATATCAGTTTTCTGATGGCTTTTTCAACTTCTCCCTTCAGTTGAACTGGTTCATGATCACACTCTCAAAAATGGGATGGTAGATCATTAGTGTCAGCATGTGCAATAAAGAGCTGCTCACTGTATTCTCTCCACCTTCCTTTAATTGTGTGCTCCTCTGTTAAAATTTTGCTCTTGGAATCCTTAATTACATTAAGTTTTGAGCAGAACTTTTGTCTTAAGGACTAAATAACATCACACATCTTCTTAGTGTTGTTTTGTTTGTTGTGCAAACATATTCAATTTCTATGCACTTTTGATTGATATAATCCTTTTTTTTTCTGGCTTAAACAGTACTTGATGACTTTGCTCAATTTCTGATACTCTTTGTTTCCTTGTACACCATGGACTATTGCAATTCTTCTCTGTTAAATAAGTTTAAAAGTGGCTTCTGTAATCCATGGCTACCTAATTTTTTTCTTCTTTTCTCTAGTGTATCTATTTGCTGAATCCTTAATAATGCTTTTTGTATTTTTCCACATTTCCTCAGGCAGCATTTATTCATCCAGTTATAATAGATTTTGAAAATGATTTCTTCTTTCAATTATATAATCCTGGGAATATTTTTTACATCCAGTCATCTAGGGTAAATGGTATTCACAATCAGCTTCAGATTGATATGAAGTATCTGTTGATCGCTGCCACAGTCTTCACCATGAAGTGTCTTTACTATGATAACACTGGAATGCCATCTTTGCTGAATAAGGATGTAATCAATTTGATTCCTTGTTTTATGATCAGGAGATTTCCATGTGTAGAATCTTCTATGGTATTGCTTAAAAAACATGTGTTAACATGTCAAAACTGTTCAGATGACAAAATTCAATTAATCTTTCTCCCCGTTCAATTAATCTTTCTCTTCCACATTCCGGGCGTGAAGAAACTGTCTTGCCCACGTTTGCATTGAAATCACCCGTGACTGTCAAAACATCTGTTTTTAGGAATAGGTCAAGAGTTTCTTGGAGGTTTCATAATAAGCATTACTGGAAAAAAGTATCTGCAGATTAAGAACCACTTGGTGACAGTGATCAGAGTGTACTGTGATCACTGCCACCAAGATGTAACCAAAGATGTATCTACCATCAGGATAAAGGGAAGGGTTTTTGCTTTCTTAAGGTGACTACAGTGATCTCAGAGAGTTTTTAAATTCTATACAGTGAGACAAACTGATGATGTTACCAACAGCATATTCTAATTGGGTCTGGGTACGAGGTTATTACCGTGTGGGCCAAGATTTTTGCAGTTTTGGCAAACGCTACGTTTTTATATATATTTAGTTGTTTTATTGACTTAATTGTTATACTAAATTATATTCTATAAGTAGCTTTATAGCCCTAGTCAAAAGGCGCCTCCGTAGCCAGGTGGGCAGGAGCAACAGTGCATAGCACACGCTTCTTGATTAGACCGGGGTTCGAGCCCATGACCACCAAATACGGAGGATGCGGAAAGGTCAGGGAATGACCACCGCATATCCCCGAGCAATATGGCCTTAGTTGCTAATTCTCCTAAAAACCAAATAACAACATAACAACAGCCCTAGTCAAGCTCCTTGGTTTATTTGAATTTAGATAGCAATTTTGAAAGTTAATACTTAGCGTCCGCAGATCTTACCATTCGTAATTTGCTGCCATTATTATACAATACAAGAATAGCATAATAACATAAATTCCAAACTTCATAGCGTAATAACATAAATTCCAAACTTCAGAGGGTAAGGTTTAACATAAAAGTAAATAGCGAAATACGTAGCATTGTATTAGAAATCTGTTAGATTAGTATAGTATTACCAATTGATCAGTAAAATTGATTAATCTTATTAAATTTCATTGTTAATTAAATTATACTTAAATGGAATCATGACCCAGACTAGAGCAGCAAAGTAGCGAGCACAAAGTAGCAGTAGTACTGTAGCTCGCGGGAGAACTGAACAGGGTGATTCTCCAACACATCACAGTCTGAAGGGCAACAAGATTAGTGAATGGAACAAAGGGGTGCTCTTACAAAGAAAGGCTTAAGTTTTGCGAATTACAGTGTCTGGAGACTAGGCACCAGCGAGGTGATCTGATAGAGGTGTACAAAGCCTTGATTGGTTTGAGCATGCTCAATGCTGATGGGATTCTTCCTCTTGCTCAGAATAATCACCTGAGAGGGCATAAATTCAAATTGAGGAAAGACAGATGTTGGATAGATGTGCAGAAATTTGCCTTTAGCCAGCGGGTGGTTGGTAGGTGGAACAGACTTCCATCCCTTGTCGTGGAAGTGAACGAACAGAGGGGTGAAGTGGAAGTGGTTATTTTTTATTTATTTATTTTACTTTTTTTTTTTTTTTGGCTGATGCTGCATAAGCTTGCTTTCTTGCATCAAATGCCTCTACTAATGCTAATGCTAAAAAAAAAATGTTCAAAATTTGAAATGTTTGCAGACCTGTCTAGAAAAGGACATGATCTACCCAAGGAGGATGTCTTTGTGTATAGACTGTGAAGAAATTAGGACCAACTTGGCATTCTGATGGGCATCTATGAAGAAATTAATGAGGGCCCATCAAGCTCTCAGCTGCCCAATTCAATGCCAGAGCTCACTCCTGTGCATCAGCCAACACAGCAGAAATCTCCAAGGTGCACTGTCCCACAGGAAGTAGTTATTGTTGGTGACTCTCTTGTCAGGGAGACGGAATATATTATGCAGAAAGGATAGGTGGAACAAGACCAGGGTATGTCTGCCAGGGGCGAAATTTGATGACGTTGTGGGAATTTGCAGAATTTCAGGTTTAGATTTGATTGTTAGAACAAGTTTCCCTTGAGGTAGTTTAGGCTGACAGTTTGAGTCAATTCAGAGGTCAACTGGATAGTTATCTTATATGAGAAGGGAAGCATATAATTAGTATTTTCTTGTCTGCTTGTTTTTATTATTTTTTTATTATTATTATTATTTTTTTTCCAATGTAGCAAAGGCCTGTAGCATCCTTGCACTGTATAGTGAATACTATTACTATTTTCAATAGCTTTTATTTTGTGCAATATGGTTGCTTTAGTTAGGTATAAATTTCTAGTCCTAACAAAATGGGTACAAGTCAGAAGAGGTTTTTCCTACACAGTTGGGCTGCAAATTGAAGGTGATAAATTATCACCTTCAATTTGCAACCCAAAATGTCTTTCAACCAAGAAATTGACACCTTTACTCGAGAATTTGTATTATATATATAGCCACTCCCTGGCTTACGTAATACTCAACTTACGGAAATTTGACTTTATGTAAGTTTTTGCCGACCAGTGCAAACTTTAAAAAATCGTGGAAACGTGTTTTGCATCCAGTAGGAATAAATGGAGCTATTGTGAAAATA